>NC_091754.1:41091904-41301904 GCF_043380555.1 Nothobranchius furzeri
TTTTTCATTAATAAGTAATTTAAGGCTTACTTGAGCTGAGTAATGAATAAAATAATCACCATAAAACAATAAAGCATCTTATAAATAAAAAAATCTATTTTGTATCCCACAATGTTTTAACCATGTCCTCATAAGTTTGCTCTTTCCTGGACAAGAGTCATGAACTTATACTGAAGGTTTTTAAATAGTTGGCAAGAAGCCAACTTCATTTCATCCACCTGTGTGTGCGCGTGCATGCATGTGTGTGTGTGTGTGTGTGCGCGCACGTGGTTATTAGTAAACCATAACTAGAAATGTCGTCTCTGCCTGAACTCAGCTTCGTTGGCCTTAACCATTCATGTTTGCTCCACAGACGGGCAGAACAAGCTTCCATCGACACCAAAGTCAGATTTATTGAAAACATCCAAGAAAAAACATCTACTGCAGACAATCAAGTGTTAAACCAGAATTGTGCACACATCTACAAAAATATCTATTTAAAGCAGTTTCATTCTTCCTCTGAAGGCGATCCAATGCAGCCATAAAACATCTCTGGCCTCAGACTAACAACAAGCCTGGTGAGAAAACGTTCAACAGCCCGAGGCAGATTGATGAGGACTACCCAGTGGGGAGATGGTGGATGGTGAGAGAGAAACAAACAGCACCAGTTTCCTGCTCTTGTTGAGTTTCAACAAGTATTCAGCCGATCCCGTCACACTCGGTTTCTCGTAGAAACCAGCTTCAACCAGGTCTCCGCTGTTGGCTCTGTCAACTGCTGAGGTGTGTTTGATCTGATGGCTGTCTTTAGGAGACATGTCCCTAAAACCAGTGAGTGTTTTGTCCCCGTTTGTCCTACACGGGTTATAAAGATGCTGGTTCCTGAGCAGCATGACCTCAAACTTCAAGGCAGCAGAGATTTAAACATGACGTTTACATTCCAAAACAACGATTAGGGAATGACTTTTGTCCTCGCTGCTTTGGTCACAACTGTCAGATTTAGATGATGCATCCTGAAACCCGGTGATGAAACGGGTGAAGCTGGATGAACAGTGGTGAGTTTTTCTGCATCAGAGCCTCTTCTGACACCTAAAAGCTCAGCTCTACTCCTGCAGTGTGCTCTTCGTCATGAAGTGCAGTCCTTCGTCCTTCAACCGGGCCAGCACAGGTCCATAGACCTCCTTTGTCATGGGAACCACCAGGCCCTTTGATATAATTTCACCTATGAAGAGTAAAAAAGATATTTGGGATTATTGGAGTTCAGCTGTTCAGTTCTGGATCAACAGTCAACCAGGTACTGGTGTGTTGGCGTTGGGTTACCATAACAACGTTATGCTGCTGGAGGTGCAAACACACCAGTTCCAGTCCACAGAAGCATTAAACCACAGTCATATCAGCAGGAAACACGTCAGATGGGAATTAACAGGTCCTCCTGAAGACGATCCTTACAGGTAAGATGTTTTATGTAAAACTCACATTTTATATGCTTTGTGCTGCCATGTGGGTCTCTACTGCCTCCATAAACACTCCATAAGTAGAAAAAACCTGTCCATATGTTCTGTCATAGGACGGCGGAAAATGTGGGTAATACTGCTGCCACTGTGTGCCCTCCTCTCCCAATGATTGGACAGGAATTCAAGAAACGTGATTGGTAGCTAAGACTCGTGCTCTCATTGGTTCCACCCAAGTTCCTCCCACCGACGCTAGAATTGAGACAAAATGATCTGTAACACTGTAGATTTGAGGTTTGTACCTGTAGAATGAAATGTGTGTTTTGAGAGTTTTGATTTCAAACTTGTACCTTGATTTTTTTATTTTGGAAGTCTGCTAGTTACAAAACGAAAGTTTCATGTTTCTGAATGAATGTTTGATGTTACAAAATGAGTAGTAAATGTACAAAATAAAAGTTTGATTTTACAAAATAAAAATACATGTACAAAATACAATGTTCCTGTTACAAAACAAGAAATACAAGTACGAATTGAGAATTACAAGTTAGAAAACTAAAGTTACGTGTGATGAAACATGTTCCAAGTTACAAAACTTGGTACAAGTTACACTGAATATCGTCCCAATCCCAGCTCCATACTAACCAGGCATGTTTTGTGTGCAGTTTTTATTTTCTAATCATCCAGGGCTTATTAATGCTGTGTCAGCGCTGTTCTTTTCTTCTAAACATGCAAATTACCGGTAATAACGTGTCAGTGCTGTTTTTATTTTATAACCATCCAGAAATATGAATGCTATCAGCGCTGTTTTATTTTCTAAGCTTGCAGGCACGTTCACCAGTGTTTAAAATTTGTTTTGTTGAATTAAAACAACAACGAAAAACCTCCGTGTAGCGTCTTTCTGTCTAATTATTTTATGTTATGGCCGTACATGCGCTGTGCGCCGGAGACCTGCATGTGGCTGCTGCGCCGCGGCTTGTATTCGAGTGCGGTGTGTGTGTGTGTAGAAAACCTTTTTTTTTTTTTGCTGGTGCGGCTTATATTGAGGTGTGCTCTATAGTCCGGAGATTACGGTATATCCATGCAGACTGCAGCTTTTAGTGGACTTTTGACCCTCTCTGTGCTGACCAGTCAGGTGTGATCTGCAGCTTAATACCAGGGTCATTAGAGCCAGCAGGTGTAAAAGTTGGCTATGTTCTCAGGAGTTTGGACTACATGCAGCAGTCTTCTGCAGACTCACCATCTAGGACCATGCGGGCAGCAATGGCTGCTGGGTATCCTACAGTCTTGGCCATGGCGGAGAAGCCGTTGGGGTCACCGTAAACCACCAGACTGACGTGTTTGGTCTCCAGCTCACCAGTTGGGTGTCGAATCCCCACATCGTTTCTCATGATTATCATGTCTCTCTCGCCCTTTTCTGCCCACAGGGGAGAGCAGGTTAGTTGGTGTGTGTGTGTGTTTAGTGTGTGTCCTTACACTATCTGAGCTCACCAAAGGAAAGCCTGTTTTCCAGATGCTTGGCTAAAGCAGCCAGAACGCTGTCAGCATGAGGCACAGCCTCGTCGCTCAGCATCCCAAACCTGTTGAAAGATTCAGAGAGGAGACTGTTTTTCTCACAAACACACAGAGACCTCAGAAGAATGGCTGCTCGGTAACTCAGCTGCTGCTGTGGCCCACACGTCCTTGGAAGAATCTAAAGAGAGGAGCAGTTGCTTTTTGTGGCTGCTTTGCTGGTGAATTGAATAAACGATCAACAAGTCATTCAACTGAAGCTGCGAGTCATTGGCTTTTTACTCTTTGAAGGCACAGATAAAATGTTTCCAACAGGACCACTTTTCTCTGATAGGAATTTACACGTCAATGCCTGCGTGGCCTCTTCTCCTCGCCCTCAGCAGCAGAGGAACAATGGCAGTGAACAGCCTTGGGCTCAAGAGAGCCTCAGAAAAGTTAATTTAAATTTAAGACTGCACTCACTACACCACTTCAGACGGCCTTGCTGGTGTAACAAAGAGGCGCAGCTTCCGCCTGGCTTCCTGGGTGCTGAACATGTTCCACCTGAGAAGCTGAGCTGAGCTGAGCTGAGCAGCATCTGGACCAAACCATTTCAGATCAGATACAGAAGATCCTTCAAGCTAACAGACATGAGACAGAAACAGAACCTTTTCACTTTTGTTTCACCTGAAACGGGCAGGATCTGGGAAAGAGTGTGAAGTAAGATTAGAGCAGAACGTTGTGTGAGGGTTACGGTGTTGTCACACCAGCCTTTCTGACTTCAGCGTCCTATTATTTTAACACGAGGCATCATAATGGTTACTGAAGACTCTGAATCTGTTTTTAACACTGATGACAAAGAAGCTGGATGTGCAGAACCTAACATCTATTTTCCTTTTTAATCCCTAAACAGATAGGGGCGTTTCCAGGACAGGCTAAATGTCAATAAAATGTAAAATCAGATAAAGGATGCTTGACAGGACCGGTGCCCTGCTGCATCATGGGCCTTGTAGTGCTTAAAGCCTACAGAGCCCTGAAATCCACAGGCAGACAGCGGAAACCCTGAGGAGAACCTTCACTCTGGACCCGTACCATCTAAGGGTGTCCATCCTGAACTGGTCCCGTTGGACCCGCTCAAACACAGCTTGTTCAAACGTCTCCTGGGAGACAGAAGAAGACAAACCCATCTGCTGACAGAGAAGATCTTTCTGTAAAGAAGAAAAAAACAGAAAATCTTTCACAGCTTTAGTCCTCCCCTAAACACCTCTCCTGGCTGCTCTTCAGCTCCTACTCCATGTTTTATCTTCATTTCATAAAGTGCTTCCTAACTCCTCTTGTTTACCTAGAGAATCTCCACAGCTCTGGGTTGACATCTTTAGAGTCTGTTACTCCTTTCAGTTTGCTTCTCATCCCTAATTAAAGCTTGTTGAGTGTTTTCACACATGAGAGGCAGCCTGTAAACATCGTGAACAGGCAGCGCTGGAGCGCTCTCAGAGGCATAAAAGACAACAAACACGGTAAACTCGTCAGTGTCAGAAAGCCTCGTGCCACCACGGCCTTGACTGACAAGCAGCTATTGGCAGAAACTCCACATTTACAGGCACTATTAGCAGTTTGATGAAATATAATTTAACCTGAATAAAACAGCTAGAAGAGTCTGAGTGTCGAGCTCAGAGACTTCTAAACAACAATCACTTAGCGGTGCTTCTTACCCAGGAGACAGGAGATAAGGAGGCCTGCAGGGCCGGACGGGGCTCTGTGTTGATCAGTCCCAGTTTAATAAACCCACTGAGTGCACTGGCGAAGCCCTGTAGGACAGAGCAGAAGCTGCAGTCAGATAGTCCGTTACCTCCCACATCATCTTGATCTGGCTCACAAGAGCCTGACTGTAGCCTTAGGGCTAATTCTGGCATATCTTCATGAATGTGCATCGTCCTCTTCTGGCTCAGAAGATCAGAAGAGACAAGTTAAATGCTAGCTCAGCCCAGCTTCTCACTGGGCTGTGGCTAGCTGGGATACGCAAAACTGAAACAGGAATCACACTGAATCTGCATTTTACATTTAGGCCACTAATTCCAGTCAAACATGTGCAACTGGAGGCCAACAGACATGCAAATGTTGTAATTAAGTTATAAAGTCTCATAAAGATGTCCGACAGAGTTTTTTTTTGTTTTTTTTACAATTAGTAACTTGAGTCTCTGTACAACAAATGAAGCTTTGTTGGGTCTCACAATGGCAAACACAACCCTATAATTAAGCTTACACTAGAAAGAATGGTTTGCCCTGTCCACTCAGCCTGGACATCAATATTAAAGCCACACTTTGCAACTTTTTCATATTTTTAAATCATTTTCTTGAGCCAGTATGTGCTAAAATGATGCTTTACAGGGTTAACGAACGGCCACTCGGACCCATCACCCCCGTGGCCAGAATGTTCCACTTGAACTTCATACTGGTGAGCTGCTCTGTAGAGAGCTGACAATTGTGCCGTCATTATCACTTGTAAGTGGCTTCGGACAAAAGCGTTTGCTAATACATAAACATAAACAATGGAGCTAGCAAACCTGGCTGGTTCCAGCAGTCTCCTGCATGTTTTTGATCATGGCTATTCAATTCTGGGCCTTAAGGGCCGGTATCCAGCACATTCTGGTTTTAATCCTGCTTCAACACACCAGAGCCTGATGAGCTGCTGCACAGGTGATTCAACCACTGAATCTAGTGTGTTGGAGCAGAGAAACCACTAAAACGGGCTGGACACCGGCCCTGCTTTAGATCATGAACAAACCTGATTTGTTTAATTTAATGATTGCTCTCTCATGTAGACACTAATAAAAGCTGGGAGAAGTTTCAGCTGTTAGATTAAAGTGTTAAAAACACAAACACACAGCGAGGAGATAGGTTTTGGTTTTGGTTGTACAAATGGACACTAGGGGGTGCTAAAAGCAAGCCAAAACTGCCTATTTCCCCTTTAAAGTCCCATCAGTCATCATCACACATGACCTATCCCCATGGGGGGCGGTGAGCTGTAGACACAGCAGCGCTCTGGAACTATTTGGTGGTTACCTGCAAACTCGGAGGGTGTGAAGGGAAAAAGGTGACGACTACCCCACAAACATTAGGTTTTAACTAGGTTAAATACTGGCAGTGTTCACTCTGAACTCAACTTCCCAAAATAAAAATAAAATATACACGACGACCCTCGGAAAAACATATAAAGGCAAATCTGCTGAAGTCCTTGACAGGAAACTGTTATTTAGTGGCGATTTTGTTCGATTTGACAAACTTAACTTTAAGCTCAAAACCGCTGTGAAAAGTTAAAGCGACAGGACTCATACTCAGTGCTGCTCTGCCTCTTCATCTGTAGCATCACAGACATGAGTACGTAAACATCCCATTGGGCTCTGAAGAGTGAAACAGCGTTGCCGCCATATTGGATGGGTTTCCTCACTCTCCAAAGGCAATGCAGAGTGGGCAACTATAACTGTTTCTGTGCAGCCTATGGTTGCAACAACTGGAGCACTAATGAAAACAAATCATATGGGATTACTATTGACACTTCTAGCCTACCTGAGAGGATTTTCGATTTAAATTTATTTTTATATATCATATTTTAATTATCATGCCATGCCTTGTGTCTGATTTAGTGAAAAAGCTTGATAAATTGATTTTTAGTTGGGTAAGCACTTTCCTCAGCAGAAATGAATGCACAGGGAGCGAATGGAGACCCATCTAAAATGGTGCCAACCACTACAGCAGCTCCAAAAGGCTGCGCCAGTCCAGGGGGGCGTGCAGCATGACTGTGTTTGGTCAAACGACGACACACTAGAACAAAGATTGTTTGTGAACAAGAGAAGTCTCATAAACCCGATAAACCACGTTGCTGCCAAAACACACCACACACAGCTGGTGTCCACCTGGGTTAAGGCTGGTAAAATACGTGCATCTGTACATCCTTCAGACATGAAAAACCTGCCATTTATCCACATCTAAAAACACAACTTATGTTCCTAATTCTAACGGTTTTCTGGGTTGAGTTTCTGCATCAGCGGCCCTGAACCTTTGCATAGAGACCTACTGTGGTTTTGTTTAGCTTAAATAATTTATAAAAGTTCTGACCTTGTAGCGTAGGGTTCCTCTGATTAGTGTGTGTGCAGTCTGGATGCCGTAGGGCTCAGCATATATGGTACTGTCACGGTTTGGAAACCCTTCCAGGTTAAAACCAGGGAAGAAATCCATCGGTTTGGCAAAATCCATCAGAGACCCACCAGCTGGTACGTTCACCACCTAAAGGAGACGAAAAGCCTCAGACAGTTCTAACAAATGGCATCCCAACCAAGGACACAGAAAACAGCGTTAATTTGATAATCGTAAGGTTTCAGTACCTGGTTGTCTTTAAGGAAGATAGCAGGGTTGATGGTGTTTAGGAGTACACCAGAAGGACTCCAGCTGAACTTGTAACGAAGAGGATTGTCTGAACATTCAGGAGCAGGAATCCCACCACAGAATGAGATGTAGGACTCTACCTAAACATCACAGACCAGAATAACCAGCCGTTAACCAGGGTGAGAAATGTTCAGTTTGGGCATCAACAGCACAGTGTAGCTGTGCGTGATGGTCACATCACAGGTCCTGCTGCGATGTCGGAGGCAAATGGACCAAACGTGTTCTCATCTAATGTTCGGGGAACTCAACACGCAGTTGTTCTCCTTTGGTTTGAAGAAACAAACTGCTAGGATGGGTTTCATCACAAAACCCAATCTGTCATGTGACATTGTTTTCTGAATTTCACTGAATAGTATTTGAATCAATCAAAAACATGTTAGGATGTTAGAATCATAAATCCTAACCATACATTTTGATAAGAATTTAGAAAATCATTAAAAATAGACAACTGTGATTAAAAAATGTAAAGAGAGCGAGAGAGAGAGAGAGAGAGAGAGAGAGAGAGAGAGAGAGAGAGAGAGAGTAAATAGGAAAGAGGGAAATCAGTGGATCCTGAGGAAAGTGGAATAGGTAGGGAGAGCAGAACAAGGAGAGGGTCATGAAGGTCCAGGTCGATGGACAAAAGTGAGAGAATGAGTTGTGGTGTCAGAAGAATCTGTGGAGAGTAGGGCAGGTGTCTCTGTGAGAGAGCTAGCTAGCTTAAATTCATGTGCTAACATCACAATTGCACAGATTACTGTCATGTACCAGACAATTAAAAAATATTACTGGT
This sequence comes from Nothobranchius furzeri, assembly GCF_043380555.1. Taxonomy (NCBI): domain Eukaryota; kingdom Metazoa; phylum Chordata; class Actinopteri; order Cyprinodontiformes; family Nothobranchiidae; genus Nothobranchius; species Nothobranchius furzeri. Next base: position 41,100,035 of record NC_091754.1, read on the forward strand.
CAGTTAAAATATTGATTCTTGACAATAATAAACTATAATGAGCATTTGTCAGCTGTTTCATACTCGTTAATATCTGTTTACATAACGTAGAAAGAAAGAAAGCAATATTTTATATAGTGCCTCTCAAGATAAAAACCATTAAATATAAAAATGATTTTTTTTTTAAAAGTTAGCGCTTTAGAGAGAGGGACCATACTGGTGAGGGTGGGCAATTCTGAGCCGGTTCCGACCCAGAAACCAGCTTCCCTGGCCCGCTAAGAATTTTTAAAAGCTTTCCATCCTCTTCTGGAGACCAGCACGGACCTCCCTGAGCTGGCTCCAATGCTGATCTGGGCTCCAGAGTCTGTGAGGTATTTTTTAGTGCCTCTCATCCGGTTCTGGAGGATAGGAGGCATGTTGAACTCCCATCACATCGCAGGGATTGTAATGCTCCTGTCTGAAGTGTGCACCACAGACCGTGATTTCAGCTGCACAAAAGTCACCAGAAATGGTGCCGTTCTTTTCCCTATTTGTAAACCCGTTGACTCGATGTCCGGAACCACTGGAGTTCTTACAGCCTCCACAAGATTAAAATTTTTTTAAGAAAATGCAACGCAATCCAAAACTAGTGACACACACCAACTTCATAACACAACATTTCTACCCAAAAACTACCAACGTGTCACACTGAGCTTGAGGCAGAACTAGCTTATAACCCCCCCATTGTTACATCAGAGGTCAAGATAATTTAAACTGCTTTTTTAGAAGCTTTGGTGAAAAGGCCACATTTTACTCAAAAAAGGGAGAGGGTGCTCGCTGCAGAACCACAAAGGTGGAGCTGCACCAGAGTGAAGCTTGGGGTGTTTCTCAATGCCAAGGAACCTCGCCTTGATGTCTTGGTCTCGCCCCAGTTGCCTAGGAGATACATAATCAGGAGCCACCAAGTTGTGTTCCAAAGTTCATGTTCTACCCTTCCGAGGTGTGTGTTCTCCGTTTAGCTAGCTGAACAAGGATACACGGGAGGTGCCTTGGTCAAAAATTACACAGAATACACCGCAGCATTTTTAAAAGGATGGTGGATCAGAAGCCGGCAGCTACTTCGTGGGCAAATTTAAAGTTGAAAATTAAGACAACTAATTTAAAGTTTTTTTTGGTTTTTTTTTTAGATCCAAAAAAGTTATCTATGGTTGGTTAGTTGTTTATTAGTTGCAGCTTCTGTGGCTAGCGGGTAGTAACTCACTTATATATTTAATTTAATAAACATATACAATTTAAAAAGCAAAAACTTGTTATATATTTATATTGAAACTAATACGTATAAAGTATAACGTCATCTCCCATGTCACGGGACGTTACGTGACTGCCGTGGAAGCCGTGGTCACGTGATGCAAGTCTGTTCCATTTAACTGTTTTACTTCAGCAAAGTGCACTTAGAGAAAGTGTGCAGTAGGGTTCGAGTGCGTAGTACACAAGTGTGAAAAAAATTGCAGAACTGAGACTGGGAGCATTGCTTCATCGATTGCAACGCATGCCAGGATGCTAATCCCTGTGATTCTTTTTTTCAAAAACCTTTATTAACAACTGTTAAACAAACAGCCAAGCAGTTACTTGAAATAAATTTACATTTATTGCTGCTTTGTCTAAAAGTTTTAGAGAATCAACTAATCATCCCAAAATTAACTAATTTCATTAGAAATAACATTTTTAGAACAGGAACTTGAGCCTTTTCTCCTGCAGCAATGACTTGTGGGTAATACCCTTGCTCGAGGTCTCTCGGGGAAGGGAGCTGTAGTTTTTGAGCTGGACTAGTTCCTACGTGGTCCAGATGCAAAACAAATAGGCCTAAACAAATAAAATCACCTCGACTTTTATATCTGGTCTTTGGAACTTCTAGAGGGTTCTGGTGTGTGGACCTCAAGGCTCAGGTTGGAGCCTCAGGCTTTAACAGTTCAGTAATATAAGGAGGAGCTTGAGCAAGTTTGTTCCGGCTTTTGGAGAGTACAGATGCTTTTTTCCTCCTCTCCTCCCTATCTTATCCAAGGCTCTTTGTCTGTCTTTGGGTGTACGGCACTTCTACATTTTTTCCGGAAACTGGAAATTATTAAAAATGGACATGGTCAGTTGGTCTCTCAATGCGATTGACAAAATTTTCTCAACGATGAGAAGGGGCTCCCGGGTGCCCCTCTGGGACACAGCTGGCTGGGCATATCATGGACTCCTGGAAACAGTGGAACCTGATCTGCCTTCCTTAACTGTCTGTGGAGGACTCTGAAGGCGTCTGGATATTCGTGGTGTTGGTGTCTGGTTTCCTGCTTTTTGGCCTGGGAGGTTACCTGGCTTACTGGAAAATTAACGAGCTGTCAAGGAATACTGGCTCTTTCCTAGAGCTCAGGGATGGATTACACAGCGCTGTGAACGCACAGACTCATATAATTGTCGAGATGAGTCGTAAGCTTGGAACTTTGGCTGAGATTCATGCATTGGCACAAAAGATGAATGCGATCAAGGAGCGAGTAGACAAATCAGCACGGACTGGGATAGATTAATTACGCCATTATTGGATTTTGAGAGGTTGAGGACCAGCAGAACTCTAAGACAGAGAAGAAATGTTCTCTGTCTGGCCCCAAAACAATTTCTTATCTGAATCTGGTGCCCTTGGGCCTGTGAGCCCCCCCACCGAAGAAATGTGGAATGCTGCCGTCGCTATGGCGACTGTCTCCCTATCCCAGCCTGGGCGGGACTGCGGGCTGTGAAGGCTGCCGAATCATTCCAGGAGTCACCGTGCCCTCTAAACCCAACGACCTCCTCCCCCTGTCCAGACTGAGGTGACGAGCGCTGCTTGGCTGCAGGAACTGACGTGTGGAGAGTCCCAAACCCTACCACCCAACCTAGTTGACACTTATGTTGTGATGTCTGAAGTCTGTTGCATTTCTGTCTGAGGTGTTTTTTGTATAGCAAAACTGCCCTCCCTGTGGAGGGTAACTCTGAAGAGCCTTTTTTTCCTCCACCTGACTCAATCCTCATGTAAACTCCTCTGATCTCTATTGAGGTAGCGCGACTTGGGTTGCGAATGACCACAGTCACCAATTCTTGTCATGCGTCTTTGCCTATGTATGTCTGATCTCAGAAATGTGTGTACTGAAACTCTAATTTCCCTCTGGGATTAATAAAGTATCTTTGAATTGAATTTGAATTGAATGTGGAGCATTGAAAGTTATAGTCAGGACTCTAAAATGAACTCTAAATTTGACGGGTAACCAGAGCAGACATTAGAATAGGAGTGATGTGTGCTGTTCTGTTTGCTCCAGTTAGAAGCCTCGCTGAAGAGTTCTGGGCCATCTGAAGGCAGTCAGGGGCTTTTATGTTAAAACGTGTGAAAAATGTTTTACAGTAATCTAGAAGGAAGAAGATAAAGGCATGGAGAACCATTTCAAGTTTATGTTTTGACACCAACCTTCAGAGTTTGGAGATATTTCTTAAGTGATAAAAACTGTTTCGGACCGACGTTTTTGAGAGGCCTTTAAGAGACATTGATTGGTCAAAATTAACTTTAAAATTCCTCATATTTGACTTGACGGCTGAAGATAAATGACCACGTTTTTGACAAATCAAGGGAACCATGCTCTCAGGGGAAATGGTCAGACATTCAGTCGTTTTAAAATTTAACTGAAGGAAGTAATCTTCTAGCCAGCTGATGATAGCTGATAAACCCTCTAGTAATTCAGACAGTAACTCAGAATCCTTGAAAGAGCAGTACAGCTGAATGTCATCTGCTTATGGGTGATAATAGACATTATGGAAATAATTAATTATCTGTCCAAGAGGGTGTATGTACAGTAGAAACAACAGTGCACCTAAAACAGAGCCTTGGGGTACCCCACAGAACAGATCGGTAGAATCTGACATGATATGGTTTCTACAGACGCTGTAACTTCTGTTAGAAAGGTACGATCTAAACCAGTCTAGAACAGTTCCAGAGATCCTTACCGAATCACCAAGTCAGTTAATTAAGGTGCTGTGATCAACAGTGTCAAAAGCTGCAGAATGATCTAACAATACTAACACCGTGAACTCCCCGTTGTCTGCAGCCATCATGATTTCACCACAAATTTTAAGAAAAGCTGTTTCTGTTGAATGCTTTTTACAAAAACCAGACTCGGATTTGCCAAAACAGTTGTGTAGTTCAAGAAAAGTAATCAGTTGATCTGCCACAACATTTTCCAATATTTTAGAGATAAAGGGTAATTTAGAAATGAGTCTGTAATTTTTAGGTTGAGAGTCCAAAACGGTTTTTTAAATATCAGTTCAACAACTGCGTGTTTGAAAACATATGGAACAGAGCCAGATTGTAGAGATAGACTAATAAAATCCACAATGCATGGGCCAATTTGGTTTAACATCTTAACGAACAAGGTCGTAGGAATAATATCAAGGGAACATTGGTTTGGATTGCCACTAAAAGTACTAGTAATATTTTTGGATTTATTTTTGTGTGTTTTACCTAATTTTCCACTAATCAACATCTCATTTCTCCTTAATTTTTTAATCCAAATAAAAACAAAAAGATGTTTTATTTATTTATTTCAAAAATAACAAATCTCATTTAGTGGATATTTAGAGAGGAGTAAAGAGATCACTATTACCTCTGAAAAAAGTTAAAAGAAAAATCTAATGTTGGAGTTCTGACATTTTTTCTTAGAATTCTAAAAAGAATAAGCAATCAATGATTCAATTAAACTATAACTGTTCTTTAATTTTCTTGAAAAGGGTTTGATTTGCATGGATCTGAAACAACAACCCCAGCACCTTGTCTGTAGAATCTTATTTGGTCTTCAGCATGATGAACCTGTCTAATTACTGGGAAACCTGCTTTGGATCAACATGTTATTTTGCCATGAGGCTGGGAAAAATGACTGAAAAAAATCACAGACTGTCAGAGTCGCCCTGAAAAGCTTTAAAGAGCAAATTGCAGGTTACATTTCTTTTTCTAATTCATATAAAATGCTGTCCAAAAATACAATTTGAAATGCTTATTGTGGATAATTTGTTTTAAAATACATAACAGCAATGTTTTTCTAGTAAAAAGTGGCCTTTCTCAGCAAAGCCTCTAAAAAGGCTCTTTTTTCTAAATCTGAACCTCTGACGTAACCAAAGGGAGTTAGAAGCTAGACGCTGCCTCAGCTCAGTGTGGAGAGTGGGTAGTTTTAGGGTACAGAGGTCATGCTATCCAGTCAGTGTGTATGTTTACTTGTGTTGGATTGTGTTCATTTTGATGAACTATAGTTTGTGGAGGCTGTAAAAACTCCAGCCTGTCCAGACATCGAGTCCACAGGTTTCCAGATAAGAGAAACAACGGCTATATCTTCGTGCCTGAGGGCGTTTTGTGCAGCTGAAAAGACGGACTACTGTAGCCCACATTGGTCGGTACCAGGACAGGGAGGTCAGCGCTGGGTGCTCCTGCCCCATATCTTCCCAAGGCTCACTGTGCAGCCTTTTCTGAGAATTAATCTTTGGATTCTCTCTGGAATTACATTTTAAAATGATGGATCTGGTCAACTCGTCACAGAACAACATTAATGAAATTTTTACAACATTCAGAGCAGAGAAGGGAGCTCCCATATTTCTGCACGGAACGCACCCGGTTGGACACATTTTGGATTCCTGGAAGTGGATCATCATGTGTCTTTCCCTTCTTTCCATTGAGGACCCAGAAGACATATGGTTTGGATTTATGATTTTCTGGTACCTGCTGATTTGAGCGGGCAGTTATCTGACACATCGGAAATTTCTGGAGCTGTCAGGGGCTATTAGAAAAATCCCTGTGCACTGGGAAGGTTACTGCCGTGCACTGAGCACTCAGATTAAGACGTTGAGCTGGACGCTCTGTGTAGCAACCTGGGGACAATTTTTCAATTCGCACACAGGATGGATACCACGATGGAGAATGCCACGGCAAGGCACGAGTGGAATTATACCCAATTATTTGGCTGATCGGATACTCCTTGAGGCCAGTAAAACTGTAAGGCAGAGAGCAAAACGTTATCTCTGGCCTTCTCCAAAACATTAAATGTTATCTAAATCTGACTCCCCGCTTGGCCTTGGCTTATGAAAACAAAACTGTTCAGGAGTGGCCAGTTGAGTAAACTGTTTGCTTATAGCTGCCACTTTGTCAGTGAAGAATGAGGCAAAGGTGTCATTCGATAGATTGTTGGTAGGAGGTGGAGATGGAGGGTTGAGCAGAGTTTTGAATGTTGAAAATAGTTTCTGAGAGTCAGTAGAGCTGAGAATTTTGTCAGTGTAGAAAGCTTTCTTTGCGTCAGTGATGCTGGCAGAGAATGAGGACAGTAATTCATGAAATTTCTATTGATCACCAGGATCTTTTGTTTTGCGCCATTTCCATTCCGCAGTTCTAAGATTGGTGCATAGAGACCAGAGGGTATCATTTAGCCAAGGGTGCGACTGAGAGGGTCTAGCAGGTCTAGTGGCTAAAGGGCACAAGTTGTTAAGACAAGAGCAGAAAGTGGAGCAGAGTGACTCGGTGGCATTATTCACTTCGTAAGCAGAGAATGTTCTGGGAGATGGAAGAGTGGAGGCAGCAAGAGAGGAGAGGAGAAGTGGTTGGGTGCCGGATTATATCTTTCTAGGCTGGCCTGGGAACACCCCGGGGTCCCACCCTGCTGGGGTGGCTGCCCACACAACGTTGACCCACATATGTGGAAGAAGCCCAGTATGAGAGGACTTCTCAGAAAGTTTGGTTGAGTATCATCAACCAAATCTGCCAAAAAAAAAAAAAAAGCACCATCTCATCCTAAATGAAAGGTAAGTGAGCTTGTGTTAGCTCATTTAAACAGAGTGACTAAGAAAATAATCATGTCAGTCATATTAAAGACAGTTAACTCCAGTTGGACTAAGTCAACAACAGACATCAGTTGTCAAAACATCATCCTCATCATCACTTGTGAATCAAACACACATGGTTAGGATAAAATAACCCATGTTCACACTAGATTTTCTGGAATAAATATGAAAGCTTTATGTGAAAATGTAGAGAGGTTCCTTTTACTCTTCACATGTGAGGTGCTTTATTTTACAATAATGATAAAACATAGAAATAAAAATAAAAGCATGCATAATATCGGGAAGACACAAACATAAGGGTTAGAAGAGAAGGAAGCTTTTGTATTTGGTGATATAACATGACTTACACTGCAGCCTTCAGCTTTGGACTGGTCGATGCACTCCATGGCCAGCATGTGGTCAATGCCTGGGTCCAGACCCATCTCGTTCACTATGGTGATGCCTGCTTCCTCCACACTGAGATTCAAAAGATTGAAAGTTGTTTATGTCAGATGTGCTGTAAGAAACGCATACAATCACATTTTTACCATCACGTTTACTGTTGCTGTCAGATATCTGTAACAGAAGCACCAGCCTTTATGACAGGAAGCAATAAAACATCAAGATACAGATTTACAGTCAGGTCCAGAAATATTGGGACATCAACACATTTTTAACAATTTTTGGCTCTATACACCAACACAATGGATTTGAAATGAAACAACCATGATGAGCTATAACTGCAGACTGTCAGCTTTAATTTGAGGGTATTTACATCCAAATCAGGTGAAAAGAGTAGGAATTACAACAGTTTGTATATTTTTCCTTCTGCTTCTGGAAGAGTGCTGATGCTTTTTTCCTCTTCTCCACTGATTGAGACGAATCACAAGCCGGATGCTCTGGACACTAATCTTGCTGTGATTCCTATATTGGCACGCAAAATGGATACCATCATTGAGAAAGTTACTGCATGGTATGAAGGGAATTAAACCCCAACAACCTTGAGACCACCAGAGACAAATGCAGAGAGGAAAACGTATCTCTAGCCTGTCCCAAAACAACCATTCTTATCTGAATCTGGTGCCCAAATAATTCAAAACCCCCAGAGAATGAATGCTGACAGACGCTCTGAAATCCTCCCTCCCATAATCCTGGTTGGACCTGTGACACACCCGGTTGGCCCGCGAGTGGTCTGGGTGAGACCACAAAACTGTCAAGAACTCATTGCACACTGCGTTCCTCAAATCTCCTTTACACCGCTTAGCAGTGGGGATTGAGGTGTGCACACTGGATGCTGCGCGCTCGCTCTGCTGCGAGAGGGATCCCAGACCCCATGCCCACCTACCTCTATGTGTGATTACTGTTGTCTTGGAGTCTGTGCTTGAATGGGAATTTGGAATGGGAAGGATCAGTTTGCAAATGTTTCTATTCCGATTGTAAAAACAGTCCAGACAACCTACCCAGACTGCGCCAGTCACGGGACTTTTTGGGCCCCTTCTATTGTGTTCTCGTGTTGTGTTCACCTGCTCTGAAGCTCCTTCATGCCAGGACTCAGGTAGCTGGCAGTCACCATGTTCACCTTCCTGTTGATGCAGTGTTTAGCAACGAGGGGGTGGAAGGAGTAAGGCAGCATGCTGAGGAATAGAGATTAGACTGATGATTAGCATCTGAACTAATTTAAAAGTCAATCTGTTGTTTTAAATCATAAACATCTATTTGGTGAAAAAATAATGCAGATCACACTTTTCAGTGTTGGAATAACTCTCGTAAGTTGTCTTAGCTGTGCAAAAGTCTGCTTAAACAAAAATCTGGCAGATTTCTGTCACGTCACAGGGGCAAGACAGTGGAGACGATCACTATCACCACAGCGTCCGCATAAAGCTCACTTAAGTATTGAAATCAGTCAAAACGGTAAAGGTTTATGTAAGCTGAGGTCGTTCCAACTACCTTCTGTCTGGACATGAGCTCATCCATTTCTATCTCGAGCGTGGGTGAGGTTTGTTCAAGTTGGACGGCTAGATTTCACCGCAAGGAGTGTATCTTCTAGCTCCGTAGTGTGTGGCGTGCATTTTCACAAGGACGACTACAATGAAAGTGACCTGAGTGAGCAGAAGTTGGGTTTCAAAAGCAAGGATAAGGTCAGGCTGAAGCCCCCCCCGCAGTACTGTCAGTACACAGCAGAGGCAGTCAACAGCGAGATGGACAAGAGATGAGACCGCGTCCACAACAGTGGCTACTCCTGGGGACAGCCGCAGCAGATTCAAGACTCCACGAGGAAATGCAGCTCAGAAACTTGAAGTTTGTCGGGTAATTATTACTTTTGCATCTACACATTTACTTCTGATATATTGTAGTAAAATAGAAGTGTGATTTTACGAGTTTAATTCGAAATCTCTCTGTGTTTATTACTGTTTACTCAGAAGAGATGCTCATTAGCATCTGGGTGAGCTGCTAACGGCTAATGTTTGTGTAGCTTGTAAGGCGTGGCTGGTGAATAAAGACAAAAAGTTAGTGCCCAAAAGGGAAATAAAAGACAGAGGGCACAGTAAATGGCATCGTTGACAATAAAGCAGTTCAGTCATGTATTTTGCTAATGTCATAGCTGCGCCGCTAGTAATGCTGCACAGGTTCTGACATAAGAGAGAGTAAGCTCCTGCTGAAACTCAGGGGAATAAAACAGCCTGGCCAGCCAGCCCCACGCTTCCTTATGGGAAGTCGTTACGTTCTCTGTGTAGAATTAAACAGAGGACGAGTCTGGCAGGCCAGGCTAGAATAAAACAGCCTGGCAAGCTGCTCCTATATACATACAGAGCAAGATCTTCTTCTGTTGCTATGGATGGTCTATTTCTAAACTAGAAAACTGATCTAATACTATACCTAGTGTCTACATTTTAGACTCAAATGTCGTCCATTTAGTTTCAGTAGGTTTTACAAGTTCATGCAAATGCCCTAAATTTTACATGGAGAAGGGGATGGATTACCTAATATTTGCAACGTTTAGAAAACTCTCCTTTGAAAATAATTGATTTAAAAGAATAGGAATTTATTCGGTTTACTGTCTGTCCTGCAGTTGCACAGCCGAGCCAAATGTACCTGATGACCAGGTCGTGATCTTTGACCAGAGAGTCCAGATGTCCCTTCTGGCTGCTGACATCCACCATGATGGGGATAGTGTTGGGATATTTGGCGGCCAACTCCTCTGCCTGCTTCAATAGCGATGATGCTGAATGGAAATAAATGCAAAGAGAATTCCTGACAGCAAATCTTTATTAGAACATTTCCACAGAAGCCTACTTCAGAAGATCTGAATGATCACTTTAAGGAGCTACATGATGTAAAATCATTTTTAAAAAGGCCAAAACATTTTTTCTAGAGTTATGCATAATACGCATGAATCTGGGTCTGTCCGGCTCTTTTATTAGCAGGAACAGCTACAGCAAGATTAGACATCCATGCATCTGTGGATGTTAAAGCAGAACTTTGCTCGACAAGTTTGGTGTCGTTTGTTCAGAATCTAATATTCAGAAGAGGGAAACTTCACATAAGAGTCATAAATCCTACAAGAACCTGACCAAAAGACCAGAGCAAAAGTTCATGGCTGGTGTTACAACAGACTGCCCGCTTAATGAGGAATGGAAAAGCCGTAAAATCTCATTTCAACGTTTGACAAACTTACCGACGGTGACCTGGACTTTCTCATTGCGTGTGAGGTACTCAACAACAGGTCCTGAGACATACCCCGAACCCAGCAGCAGAACACGCTTCATCCCACCCTTCTTCATGATCTGGGCCTTCTCCCTACACACCAAAGACAAGGAGCACAACTGTTGCAGTGTAAAGGGAAACTGGATCAACTCAGAGCAGGGACTATTTCTCACTGAGCCTTAAAGGAAAACACACATTTAAACAGACGGCGGAGGAAATTTAGATTTTTAAATAATTACAATTAACAACAATGTTTCATTTATCAGTTCATCTGAATAACGGATGCGCAAAAATTAGGCTCTGAAAATCCCAAGACTTAAATCCTGAAGTCTTTACAGTAAAATGTAACGATTCAGTCCAGCATCGCAACTGATGTCCAGATAAAAACTTCCTTTAGATGGTTTATGAAATGGCTTCAGCTGTTAGGAGCTGGTGAAGCTTCTGGTCAACCAGAACATGGAAATCCTGGTGGGCTCAGAAAAAAAGGCAAAAACCCAGAAAATATGTGATCAAACCATTATTAAGGAAAACCAGAACTCCAGCTCTTCAAAAACAGGAGACAACTCTTCAGGTGTACATGCTGCTGTCCACTAGGGACACTTTGGTGGGTCAGATAAGTTTGAGAAATGGTTAAAATAGACCATATTTGCCAAAATAGAAAACAAAATCAATATTTAACAGAGGAAATGATTATTTTGTTATTTACAAAGCAGCTCTAACTCTTACCCCAAGACTGTTTTCTTCTTTTTAAATGATGCTGTTGGTTATTGGTATTGCAATTGTTTCAAATTTTCTTTATTTATTACAGAAATATTATTATTACAGAAAGCCACACCTTCAGGAATGTGTGTGTGTCAAGACAAGACACGTTTATTTCTAAAGCACCTCAGCATGACAGCGGACCAACGTACAAAATAGTTAAAACAAAAAAAGTACAATTCACAAAACTAATAGAAAATAGCAAATAAATTAGTGGCAGAATGATGTAGAGCAGTGGTTCCCATATAGCTCCTTCTAGAGTCCCACAACCCCCTACGGTGCTTTACATCACAACCACTCATTCCCCCACGCACTAACACTTTCACACCCTAGTGGTGATGAACTACAATGTAGCCACAGCTGCCCTGGGGCACACTGACAGAAGCAAGGCTGCTGAACTCTAGCACCACCGGTTCCTCCAACCACCACCATATATCCCAATAACACACCCCATGGTATAATCAAAAGGACTTGGAGGTATATCAGTGGTTCCAGGTTGGGAACCGCTGATTTAGAGAATTACAAAAATGATCTCACAGCTTTGAAAAGACAATATCAAAAACATTACAAACCAGAAGTTATTTAAAACTAGCTATTGAAGGGGATTGGGGGAATTTAACTCAGGGACAAGAGAGGACTAGCTTGGGAGGGGACTTAACGACAAAGAGAAACCTTAAACCAAGCCAAGTCAAAAACAGGAAGACAGTGTAAATTGGCGAGTGCAGAAGAGATACGAGTGCGTCTGTCCGAGTCAAAAAATATGCTGCTGCATTTTGGACCTTCTTAATATGTGTAGCAAAGACCAGTTTACACCGAACAGAACTGAATTTGCATAATCAAGTCTGGATAAAATAAAAGCATGAATAACTTACTCTAAATTAGATCTTTTAAGAATGTGTTTAAGACAGGTAATGCGACGGAGCTGAAAATATGTGATCAAATGGTGGCACTAACGTAGAGACTTGGAAGGGTCAGAGACAAGCTTACCAGACTGGTAACACAGGACTTGAGCGCAGACCACAGACAAAGGGCCCTCATCAGGGAGGACACGGGGTTTGGTGTGGGAACTGGGCGAATGGAAAAGGTGTGTGCCGTTTATCCTAACTGTCAGGTTATTACTGTAAAGTAGTCTAAACTCTTTCAGTTAAATTCTGAAAAGTCTGACATGCAGCTTTACATTCAGTCTAATAACGTCTATTCAAAACAGAATAAAAATACTGATTTGATTGTAAAACTCTTTTTGAATTTAATAAACCGCTGTTGACTTGTATGGAACTAAATATCCATTCAAACTAATCAACTCAAAGTCTGTTTATGTCTGGCAGATAATGTTTTTAATTGGAGTTAAATGTGATTTGCACAGGAATACCTGCGGGAACTGCAGTGGGCGAGGTGCATTGTGGATAAGTTCTTAGTTATTTTGTTCCATTTTGGGGTGTTTAGGCGCATTTCTTTTGAGGGGGCTTGTGTTGTTCTTAGTTATGTAAAGGATGGGTCGTTTACATCTTACTTATGAACCATAAAATGTGAGATTCCATAGAAATATGAAATATCAATCTGATGGATCTTTGACTATTTTAACCAGAAGATCAGAACTTTTTATTGCAGGGATTAAGCGACACTTCTCATTAACCCCGAGGAAAGAGAGTCAGGTTTATAATAGTTAAGAAATGTATTTCTACACAATTTAAACAAGACTAACTTTAACACCCTGCGTACTGATGGACTAAGGAGGAGTGAGACGTAAAACGATGGTGTATGTGTGGAATGTTGTTATCAGAACCAGCGGATCCGGAGAAGCAGTTAGTTCTGAGTGGGAGTGAATGTTTCACTCTAAACTTTAGTAGGAGATTTATAACAAACATGAAACGCCATCTGTTGGTCTACGTACCCCAGGGGAAGCCTTCGTTAGATCCAGAATGCCGAGGTCCTCTTGGACCCTCTTTGGTACCGATGCCGGTAGAAAAGCAGCGGTGCCGGCCAAACTAGTCTTGGAATGCTTCCAGGTCACAACAGGTTATCACTGGCGTCTCCGAGACCCTGAAGGGGTCGTGAGGTTCAGCTTTTATTCTGAAGGAACCGTTGTGGTCAGATGTAACTTGCAACAGATTTTATCCAGCTTGTAGAGGTTCTTTTAGCTGAAGAGGAAGTCTGGGTGGCCTGTCCGAGACTTCTCTAGAACGCTTTAACTAAAGAAAAGGTGGCGTGGGATAGTTTTTATAGTTGTCATTTTTTGGTTTACTGGCGAATCAGAATTTGACATGCAAAAGAGGGTTAATACAAACACCACAGAAAACCACGCCTCGCACCAGAAACGAAGGTTCTGATTGGATCAGATAAAAGGAAATGTGTCGTGTGACTTTAGCATTACGTGTCTTTAGTGTCTAGTGCAAATGTCCAAGATTATAATAACTTGTAAAATACTGCTGATCACAGGATTATAATGTCAAGTAATAACATTGTCATTTCACAGATTGATTGAACATTGGGCTCACATTATTATTGGTAATAACAAAGTTGTTGATTATTTATTTATCAAGAGAGTTCTTGGTCTTCGTCTTGAGCTGTAAAAGGTGAAGCAGTTCAGATGAGCAGAGTGCATGAAAGACCTTGGCCAATATCTCATGTAGATTACCCTGTCAGAGACTTTATGTCTCTGCTCGAGCAGACGCAGCAGATCATGACCTTTAGGTCAAAAATAGGACATTCATCACGCTACACCTCATTCACTGTTGCAAATGTGGCATTACGAGTTGTGTCATGTTGGCACTGTAAGTGAGGAGGTCGATCAGAGGAATAAGACAGCTGTGCTGTTCCTGCTTTTCAATAGAAAGTGGTGTTTCACACTAAAACCTCTGGAATCAGCTCCTTGTATTTTGCTCTCACTTGCTGTTTGTAGGTGTATGAGGCATGAGTTAGCTGACATTGTTCAATGTTGCTGCAATAAAAATATAGTTTTCAATTCAATTTGTTTATTTATGGAGCGCCAAATCACAAGAGTTGTCTCAAGGCACTTCACAAAGTGGCCTCATTTATCAAGCTTGCTTACGCACAAAACGGGGTCGGAAAACTGCGTAAGCAACTTTCCACGCAAACTTTGGGATTTATGAAAGAAAACTTACACAAAAAATGTGCGCAACTTTCAGTTGACTAAGGACCTGGCTTACACACATGTTGGACATGGAGAGCACCTGCAGTGCTGCTGCTGAAAAGATGCAATTATGAAATCCTGCAGCATTATCACTTGTACTGCTTCGTTTTAACACAGAACAAGACCCTCCACACGCACGCACACTCACGCACACACACACAGCCTGAAACACAGAATACGGAATGCAGAAATCAGCAGGGGGACAGATTGAGACAGAACATCATGCGTCAGTGACAGTGTGTGTCCTGTTACTGTGACCCGATTGATGATCATGCACCCTGGTTACTCGTACAGAGGAGATCTCCGTTTGGATGACTGGTCAGCGTGCGTGACTTTCACCCGGGAGTCTGGGGATCGAATCCTGATTGGAACATTTATTTACGTCCGTCACAGATCTCTCTGAAGAACTCAGCATTGACGGCTTCAGCAACGCTGTGCCACTCTGTGGATTTTCTCTTATTTGTTTAGCAAAAGCACTTCCTTTCATTTCTCCACCTCACCCAAAAGTACCTCAATTTCTGCTTCTGTGAAATAGCGCTTCCTTGATCTGCCTTGATCTACGGTCGCCATGTCATTGGCGGAGCGCTGCAACAGCCGGCATATGTATACGCATGAGATCCACAAGGCACTTTGCATTGACTATTTATGGCAGTAAGTGGGCGTGGTGAGGGCAGGATGTGACTAAAATGCAGCTGAGAACCTTTCTAGATAGTTTCTGATTCATGAAGCGGAGATTGCGTACGGTTTTAGTAACAATTCTACACAATGTTTGATAAATGAGACCCCTGATCATTAAGCCAATCAGCAAAAAGTTCTCATACTAGGCACGCATGTAGCGACAGAGGAGAGGAAAACTCCCTTTTAACAGAAAGAAACCTCCAGAGGATCCTGGCTCAGTATAAGCAGCCATCCACCATGACTCACTGGTTACATTGATTATATGTCAACGAATTAGCTGGTGTCAATGCAACAAATGTAAATACATTAGCTTGGTTCAATAACAAAAACATGGTAGGTGAAGAAATTTATTTGGATCAAGTCAAATAATTAAGGTTTGGTTAAGTGAAGTAACATGTTTTGCATCAATATAAAAACAGATCATATTAAGTGAATACATTTAGTTTCTGTGAAGTGAAATATTTTGGATGTGAACACTGGGCATTAATGTTTTTATTTAAGTGAGGTTATTCTTTTTACAGAGTAGGTCGACATCACTTATTATAATGAATCCAACTTTATGAAACACAAAACAAGTCCTCTTTTAAAAGCAACCATTGAATCAACAAATACAGTTTTTTAAACAGTTTTTAGATGGACTGATTCTCCGTTAGACAGGCAGACTTCACCAGCCCAGGTCTATAAAAACCATCATATATTGTTTTACTCTTGCTGATTGAAAAAGTCAGATTTTACAGAATGAATTAGCATCAATACAACAATAACAGCATTAGGATATAATCACACTTGAGTCACCATTATTCACCACACGCCCCTGGAGTCCTATCAGGATACCCTTCACCTCCAGTCTAATTGGATGGGATAACACATGTCGCTTCACGACTGACTGGAGGTCAAACCTGCCACCCGTCCCCTTAATTAAAAAGAAAAGATAAACGTCTCCTCGGGAGGATTTCTCCCCAAGTTGGAACATCTTAAGAAGCCACACTCAAAAGGATTAAGATTTAAGAGGCATGGCTTGTCTGGAAAAATTATACTTGAGGTCAAGTAAGAAGAAAGCTCATCAAATCTTGGATGTGGCCTAAATATGAGTAAGGGCTTCGCCTTGATAAGAATGATGTGTGTATGTTGGCGTGCATGTCCACAGTGCTCAGTCATTAATTTTGAGGTATTTAATAACCTACTAGAGCAATTTATTTTCCTGGGTGAAATGAGTACAAAACCTACATTATCAATGATTTTAAAAACAAGAATTGGGTTCACAAGCTTTTAATCTGTTGTGGGTTTTCTCTTTTCCAGGTGGGGTCAAAATTATTCTCAGACACAAACAAACAGCCTCACTAATAAGTGGTTAAATGTCTCTTTGCGTGCTGTACTGTAAACACTTAGCCACCCATGTGTGTCTGTCTGGTATGATATGCGACTACTCGTCTGCGCAGAGTTGGTACTGTTCATATATAATGGCTCCCTGGAATGCCCCCAGCCCCCAGATCATAGCCCAGAATCTTATGAAGGATTTTCAAGACCGTTTGCTTCATTCGATCAAAAACTTGTCCTGGCAAGTTTGGGGTCATTGTTCTGTTGGAACACTCCTGCAACCATTTAGCTCAGGGGTGTCAAACTCAAATTTACACTGAGCCAAAAGGAACACTGGGAGAAAGTCGTGGGCAAAACTCAATATTCATTGTAGGGCTGTAACAAATGGTTATTTGGATAATCGATGAATCGGATGGGGTCTCGACACGATTAATCGATTAATCGGATTACATGGGGACATTTTTAAAAACTGCTAGGGAAACGTTATTTCTCTCCTTCCTTCACTTTATTAAACACAACATTATTAGAAAACAGTTCAATAGCAGAAAAACAACATGCCATCACCTAAATTGTTTTATAAGGTGTATAGACAGAGACCCTAAGCTACTGTGACCTAAAATGCTTGGTCCAAGTTAAACAGCTTAAAGAGCAAGTCAACCCCTACCAGAGTCTAACTCCACTCCCACTTCATGGTTGAAAAATGCAACACATGCTGTTGCCTGGCAGACCAAGAGGGCGGAGCCACTAACAAATACACGCACACTCAGGCTCACGACAGCATTGTGACATCATAATGTACCAGTTTACATCATAGCATACTTCTTAGCCAATAGCTGTGGCATATTTAAATTAAAATACAGTGCAGAGGTTTTACCTGACAACGGCACAACACTGCCAGTTTTAGGCAGAATATTTAAATTTTAACTAAGAAGTGCCAAATTATTGACGACACGTGTCTGCAGCACGATTAGACACTCGTTTATTTAGTTTTATCAGCAAAAAAAAGTTTATTTGTGGGTGACTTGCTCTTTGAGGGCAATTCTCTTCTGTTTTGTTTGATCTCATCTGTAGACATTTATTATAATTGGGGATGTCAAACAACTAATTTTTAAATGTAATTAAACATAGGCTGTGAATTAATCAAAATTAATCACTATTTCCAAAAATGACTGAAAAAATACCAAATAAAACAAAAGTAAATGAATGCCGCCCTCCTCGCGATGATGCCCTGGGCAACTGCCATAAAGTCACATCAAGAAATGCTGCTGATCATTCCAATGATCCCAAATAGACTCACATTAGGCCACATGAAAGCAACTGAACCCAAAAATATATTAACCAGTATATAACTGCACTCACACACAACACGCCTGCAGCAACAGTTAGGACTACAGGTGCTGGCCAGTAAATTAGAATATCATCAAAAGGTTGAAAATATTTCAGTAATTCCATTCAAAACGTGAAACTTGTACATTATATTCATGCAATGCACACAGACCAATGTATTTCCGATGTTTATTACGTTTAATTTTGATATTTATAGGTGACAACCAATGAAAACATCAAATCTGGTATCTCAGAAAATTAGAATATTCTAAAGGCCAATGAAAAAATGTTTGTTTCTCTAATGTTGGCCAACTGAAAAGAATGAACATGAAAAGAATGTGCATGTATAGCACTCAATACTTAGTCGGGGCTCCTTTTGCCTCAATAACTGCAGTAATGCGGCGTGGCATGGACTCGATCAGTCTGTGGCACTGCTCAGGTGTTATGAGAGCCCAGGTTGCTCTGATAGTCGTCTTCAGCTCCTCTGCATTGTTGGGTCTAGCGTATTGCATCCTCCGCTTCACAATACCCCATAGATTTTCTATGGGGTTAAGGTCAGGCGAGTTTGCTGGCCAATCAAGGACAGGGATACCATGGTCCTTGAACCAGGTGCTGGTGGTTTTGGCACTGTGTGCAGGTGCCAAGTCCTGTTGAAAGGTGAAGTCTGCATCCCCATAAAGTTGGTCAGCAGCAGGAAGCATGAAGTGCTCTAAAACTTCCTGGTAGATGGCTGCATTGACCCTGGACCTCAGGAAACAGAGTGGGCCAACACCGGCAGATGACATGGCACCCCACACCATCACTGACGGTGGAAACTTTACACTGGACCTCATGCAACGTGGATTCTGTGCTTCTCCGCTCTTCCTCCAGACTCTGGGTCCTTGATTTCCAAAGGAAATGCAGAACTTGCTTTCATCAGAAAACATAACTTTGGACCACTCAGCATCAGTCCAGTCCTTTTTGTCCTTGGCCCAGGCGAGACGCTTCTTGCGCTGTTTCTTGTTCAAGAGTGGCTTGACACACGGAATGCGACACCTGAATCCCATGTCTTTCATGAGTCTCCTCGTGGTGGTTCTTGAAGCGCTGACTCCAGCTGCAGTCCACTCTTTGTGGATCTCCCCCACATTTTTGAATGGGTTTGTCGTCACAATTCTCTGCAGGGTGCGGTTATCCCTAGAGCTTGTACACTTTTTTCTACCACATTTTTTCCGTCCCTTCGCCTGTCTGTTAATGTGCTTGGACACAGAGCTCTGCGAACAGCCAGCTTCTTTAGCAATCACCTTTTGTGTCTTGCCCTCCTTGTGCAAGGTGTCAATGATTGTCTTTTGGACAGCTGTTAAGTCAGAAGTCTTCCCCATGATTGTGGTGCCTTCAAAACAAGACTGAGGGACCTTTTAAAGGCCTTTGCAGGTGTTTTGAGTAAATCAGCTGATCAGAGTGGCAGCAGGTGTCTTCTATATTCAGCCTTTTCAGAATATTCTAATTTTTTGAGATACCAAATTTGGAGTTTTCATTAGTTGTCACTTATGAATATCAAATTTAAATGTAATGAACATTGGAAATACATTGGTCTGTGTGCATTGCATGAATATAATGTACAAGTTTCACGTTTTGAATGGAATTACTGAAATATTTTCAACCTTTTGATGATATTCTAATTTACTGGCCAGCACCTGTACTCCCTCCCTTTTAAAAGTGTTTTCGCTTCTGAGGACATTAAGGTTGTAAAGCCACATGCTAGTGGTCTGGCCAGTTTCTGCGGGAATGTGACGGCGGAACCGGTTCGCAGCAGTGCGAGCCCCCCCCCCCCCCCCCCCCCCAATTCAATAGCGCCGCGCTTACAATTTTATAGACTTTTTTTACGAGCTTAGGGCATGTCTAGCGTGTGTAATAATCCAAGGCTTGGGTGAATCACTTTTGAAAAGTTTTTAACTTACCCGGACACCGAGCTCTCTCCTTCCTCGCTGATAGATTCCGACATGCTTGCGATTAAGATGCTGCATCATCACTGTAGTACTCCCGTGCCATGCTAAGTCTGACCTACAAACGTTGCAGGTTACGAATGTCTTCGCCTGATTTAACTTAAAATGTTCCCAAACTTTAGAAGTTTTTACTTTTTTGGGTCTCGCTGCTTCTGCCATGTTTCTCTTCCAAACACCTGCCGGCTGTCCCTCGCGCTGATCTGACTTGCTCTGGTCTGCGCGCAACGGCGGGCGGGAGGGGGGGGGGGGGGCGGGGGTGGGGGGGTGGGGGGGCTGGCTGCTTTTGGAAGAGTTGTGCAACACAACAAATCGATGACGCAATTCGTTGCCAACACTTTTAGTAATCGATTTTCATCGAATTTATCGATTCGTTCTTGCAGCCCTAATTCATTGAAAAACTGACTGTAAAAATGCACATTTCCCTTTATCTCAAAATATGTGTTCATTTGGATACAAACTTATTTTGCACGCACACTGAATGTGGAATAACCAAATTACACACAAGCAAGTCAATTTGAAATAAAACATAAGTGGTATTGCTGTTGTTACTTTATTGATTCTAAAATCTTAAGAACTAATTATTGGAACAAAAAATTGGTTTGGAAAGCTCAGTGAACCTTGAGCTCTATATGCAGGTGAATCCGGTTATGAGAAAGAGCATATTCTACGTTTCCCTCCTCTTTGAATTTTCTCTGAAGAGTAGCCACATGGGGTCTCAGAACAACTCTCATGTGACCTGAAAACAGATTGTTCACCATCATGGTTTAGGGGAAGGGTCCAGAAAGCTGTCTGGTTCCACATTTAGGAACATATTGAGGAAATGGAAGACCACAAGCACAGTTCAAGTTAAGGCTCCAAGTGGCAGAACAAGCACAATCTCAGATAAACAGAAGCGAAGAAAGGTGAGCAAAAAAAAAAAAAGAACGCAATATTTAGTATATTCTCCTTTTGCAGGAAAAACAGCCTTTAACTCTTCCTATAGCTTCCAATAAGAGTCTGGCTGAAGGCATTTTGGACCATTCTTCTTTACAAAACATCTCCAGTTCATTCAGGTCAGATGCTTCTGAGCATGGACAGCTGTCTTTAACTCACACCACAGATTGAATGCATGAACGCTTTAGTAGATGTTGAGCAGTGTTTAGGATTGTTGCCTTGCTGAAAGATCCATCCCCGGTGCAGCTTCAGCTTTGTCACTGATTCCTGGACATTGGTGTCCAGAATCTGCTGATATTGAGTGGAATTCATGCGTCCCTCAACTTTAGCAAGATTCCCAGTCCCTGCACTGGCAACACAGCCCACAGCATGATGGAACCACCACGTTTTATTGTAGGTAGCAGGTGCTTTTCTTGGAATGCTTGTTCCTCCATGCATAAAGGCCATTGTTATGCCCAAATAACTCAGTTTTAGTTTCATCAGTCCACAGCACCTTGTTGGGTGACGGTGGCACAGGAGTGGGGCGACGGTGGCACAGGAGTTAAGTGCTCGCCCCGTAATCGGAAGGTTGCAGGTTTGAGCCTCGCTCAGTCTGTCGCTGTCGTTGTGTCCTTGGGCAAGACACTTAACCCATGTTGCCTGCTGGTGGTGGTCGGAGGGACCGGTGGCACCAGTGCTCGGCAGCCTCGCCTCTGTCAGTGCGCCCCAGGGCAGCTGTGGCTACATTGTAGCTCATCCCCACCAGTGTGTGAATGTGTGTGAATGGGTGAATGACTGATTGTGTTGTAAAGCGCCTTGGGGGTTCCAGGAGTCTAGAAGGCGCTATATCAAATACAGGCCTTTTACCATTTGTTACAGAATGAAGTTGGCCTAACCTCAAACTGCTCTGTTCACATATGTGCTGCTGATCATGGAAATCATTTGAGCAGTTAGGGTACAGAGTTGTATCAGGGAGGAAAGAAAACAACTGCAGCAGCCACAGCAGTGAGTGTGTCACTAGTGCTAACATTAACAGAGTTACTGCGGTGGCAATTCTATTACCTTTAGAACACGTTTGTGTGTCACGTATAACAGCAAATGCTAATGATTTACGTCATCCCACTGCGTCAGTTTTAATGAAATTGCTCCTCTTCAATGGATAAGTTTGTTACGTGTACATCTCAGCCAAGCTAACGTCCTGACTGTTGGGTATTTTTATAAATGTACCTTTTTGAGACCTAAAAGATGCCCATTACACATCATGAATCTGTGTTGGCTGTTCATAAAAAGGTTGAGCAAAGATGTTAATTGAGAGAACTCTGTACCTCTGTAATTTGAGAAGGTCCGCCTTCTCCCCCTCACCCATCGCTTGAATAAAACCACTGAAGACTCTGAGGAAGTGGGAGTCGCCTGGCAGATAGCTCTGGAGAGAGTTATGTGCCATGGTGATCTCCCCCCATTTGGCTAATTCAGTGTAAAATGTCTTCCTGGTTGTCATGTGTGTTTATTTCAGGTTCCAGGGTTATGGAGGTTAAATATTATCTAACAGATAATTGGAGAATGCAGGTATGCAGAGCTGGTAAGAGCAGAAGGCTGAGGCTGGAGCAGAATGGGGCCTGGTTGAGCTACACACATGGACATTACAAATAATCAATTTACTCACTCTCTCTCTCTCTCTCTTCGGGTGTGTTGTCCTTTAAGGTAATATGGGATAAAATCAAATTACCTAACACTGACAATTGTGAACACGTTGGTCACGAGACTCCTGTCCATGGTCGGCGACAAAGGTTTCAAACAGATGATCAAGCAGTTCAACAAAGGACACCGCGACAACTACCTACCAGGTCGGTCCCATTTCACCACAATGATGAAAAAGCTGTGTGTGTGTGTGTGTGTGTGTGTGTGTGTGTGTGTGTGTGTGTGTGTGTGTGTGTGTGTGTGTGTGTGTGTGTGTGTGTGTGTGTGTACATTTTTATATTAGACTACAATACATTTTATGATAAAATAAAAAGGTTGTTTACTGAACAGTCAAGAAACTAACATTTTTAAAGCATAAAACATTTTCTTTGTGTTAAATCTTAGACTACTTTATTTGATATTACCAAATTATTAATTTGGTAAATAAACTAACTTTATCATCTTTTATCTTTACGGTAAAGCAGGCCCTCAGGGCTGTCAATGGTCCCTGACTGCCGACGTGTGGACCAGCCGTGCTACAGAGGCCTACCTCGGTGTGTCCTGCCTTTTCCTGGCTAAGATTGGAAGATGAAGCGCTTCAACATTGCCACCATGCCTCTTGGCAACACAAATCATTTTGGTGTACAATTTATTTTGGTTTTGGGTGCCTACCTCCATCTGACTGTAGCATTTGTATTAACAGGTTACAAAGTTATTTAAAAGATGTTTGATAAGCATCTTGTCATTACTAGAAGGCACATAACTGATCACACTTCAAAATAGGAGTTCACGATATGTATATTAGAGAATCCTGGTGCAATAAGCTATGCTTTTATAAATGACACCATTAGTCGAGTAATCGTCCACAAAATTGGCGATTAGTCGACTATTAAAATAGTGATTTGTGGCAGCCCTATTATGCACCAAACTACAGTTCAGACTACCAACCCTTGGAGATCTTGGAGGGGGTGCTCGAGAGCGCTCCTTCCAGTGACTCCCTGGGGACTGAATATGGTTTGTCATTAATGAACACCACGTCCAGACATAAAGGTGTCCATATGTGCTCTTGGCACCAGAAAACCTTCGGTACCATTCGGCGACTCAAGAGGGGAAAGCAGTGTGCTACCAACACTGTTTATAGTGCTACATTGTGCTGCTAACCTCTACTCCTCCATCTCCTCACGCTTAGACTACTGTAACTCTCTTTTCACGTGTCTGAGCAGAACCTCCCTGAACCGTCTACAGGTGGTTCAGAATGCCTGTGCTCGACTTCTGACCAAGTCCTCCAAACACACCCACATCACCCCGCTTCTCCTCCAGCTTCATTGGCTACAAACAGGTGCATGGACGCAATGCTGCTGGTCTTACAAGAAGGCCTGGAAAAATTCGTCCATCCATCATCCATCCATCCCAAATGCACGTCTCCATCTAACACTTTTATCGGTCAGTAAGTTGTTCTGCCAGAGTCATGATAGACAGATTTTAATGAGATAGCAGCCCCCACCCCCCCGCCCATCTAGAACTCCTTCACCTCAACCAGCACACTCAGCCCCCCCCTCCCTCCCTCTGCTCCTCCTCAACTTTTAGCACCCGCCCTTCGGAGGTCTCTGCAAGGCTTAAGCCTGGTTTATGCTTCTCCGTCAGCTCCGCAAGGGACAGACACGCACGGATTGACGGAGGCGTTTTGCTCTCACACTTCTCCGTCTCCTGGAGAGTGTTGCAAAGCAATTGCCCGGCAGGACAACAGAGGGCATAGCGCTGTTCTGTGGTATCCTGTCATGTATCGGTCCAAGATAGTGTGTTTATATTGTGTTTTTTGTGTATATAAGAGACTTTTAACACGGACATATTTGTCTCTCATTTTCCCACCGCTTCATGCGCTCCCCACCTCTAAACCCACGTTTCCTGTAATTTCTGTCCCCAAATAAAACGCTTGCTGCGCATCTTTTCACTCCTCCAGTCACGAGAGAATGAAACATTCATATTTTTAAGAGTTTTTTCGCGAGGTATTCTTCAAGCTTTTCCGTGTCTGCCGCTAGTTATCCTCGGCTCTCTTTGCAATGGCAGCGTTGTAAACAACAGCGGTGTCCTGACCAATCATAAGCTTGCGTAATCCTTCTCGTTCGACGGATGTTTAAAAAAGTGGGCTCGACTCCGTACGTACTTGCGTGCGTGCCTGCCGGAGCCCTACGCAAGGACGGATAATGGCGTTGCGTGTCTCCGCACTGACGCAGACGGAGAAGCATAAATCAGGCTTTACAGCTTGTTAGGCTTTTACTGTGATGTTCTCTGTGCAGCACCTTGTGACTCATGTCTACAAAGGTGCTCTATAGATAGTTTCACATACTTAACATTCAACAATTTTACTGAAGAATGAGCTAAACATCATTTTAGCAAGTTACCACTCACTATTCAAAGGTGCACAAATACCACGTACCTTCTTTCTCGAAGTTTTTCAATGTACTCAAACTTGGGAGTGAGAACTCCATTGGAGGTGATGATAGCCTTAAAGAACAACATGAAAAAGATCGTTTTATTAAACGTAATTATCATTTCACGTCAATGAGCAATATACCCTTAAAACTAGGGCTGCACAATATATCGCAATCATATCGTTATCGCAATATCAGCATGCACAATATGCATATCGCAAAGAACGGATAAATATCGCAATGAATGGTCAGCTCAAATGTTTGCTACACATAATGCATTCTGTCAATCAAATGGAAGCATGATGTTTTTTCAACAAATCAAATAGAGCTCTTCACCCGTTTGGCCAATTGGGTGGGTTCTCATAGGTTAGATGCCCGCCCCCGAGGCGGACGGCACTTCATTTTGATGGTTAGCAAACACCTGAGTTAGCTTTGGTCTGCTCTTTCTGCTGATTCTGCTTTTCCCGGGATCCACTGATCGCCTTTTCTTGTTCATTTTCTTTTTCCCTTTCCTCACATATTTTGTTTTTCTCATTTTTAAGATTTATTTTTGTCATTTTTTTTTATTTCTTTGTTTTTGATTATTTTTGTTCCTGAGTTAACTTTTAAATTACCACAAGTAATATTAACATCGCAATATCAATCACTGTTATCGCATATCGCAGGTTTTCCTAATATCGTGCAGCCCTACTTAAAAAGCAATATATCACTATTAAAAATGACATGGCTCACATCTCTGACTTGGGGACTGAACTCCTCCTCCTCTAGGGGCCTGGTTGCATCTGAAAGCAGCTGTTAAAATAAAATGACCATTAAAAAAATCAGGAACAGATCAATTAAAATGAAAAACAAGCACCAATTTTTTTCTGTTGCAGCCTTACCCTGGAGAAAGCTCAACCAGATTTAATTTAAAGCAGAACGCACCAAAGATAAGGACGAAAACAAAACTCTGACTAAAACTTACCATCTCCCAAATGTAGGGGAAGAGTCTGTCTCCAAAGTACTCGGTGGCTTCGATGGGGAGCTGAGCAGGAAGGTTGTCAATGGAGCACATGAGGAATCCGTTTCCTTCCACACTAGACCAACAGCACACAGGAAAACATCTGTGAGTATTCCAGAAAATGTTCCTATCCCTAATAAGCCACTAAAAACCCACAGACCAATTATCAAAACAACCAATACAAGCTGGGCCTCGAGTCTGTAATAAAGTTTGTCTATTTATCCATCCATCCATCCATCCGTCCGTCCGTCCGTCCGTCCATCCATTCGTGAACAGAAAAACAAAGACGAGTTGTACCTGTCATGATCGATGTGCTGGTCGGCGTCATACATGCAGAAGGGCTTATCGATGGTGGTGCACTCGGTCATGAACTCTATGGAGCCTCCAGTATCTGCAGATATGTCACAGATGGCCAGCAGCCTGGAGAGAGAAGGAGGCAGGTCAACAGTCACGCCATAAACATGTCAAAACAAAGTGAGAACTGCAGTGGGACAAATACAGATCCTTCTCAAGAAATTGGCATATTGTGATAAAGTTCATTATTATCTGTAATGTACTGATAAACATTAGACTTTCATATATATTAGATTCATTACCCACAACTGAAGTATTGTTTCTAATATTGATGATGTTGGCGTACAGCTCATGAAAACCCAAAATTCCTATCTCAAATAATTAGCATATTTCATCCAACCAATAAAAGAAAAGTGTTTTTAATACAAAAAAAAAGTCAACCTTCTAATAGTTATGTTCAGTTATGCACTCAATACTTGGTCGGGAATCCTTTTGCAGAAATGACTGCTTCAGTGCGGCGTGGCATGGAGGCAATCAGCCTGTGGCACTGCTGAGGTGTTATGGAGGCCCAGGATGCTTCGATAGCGGCCTTAAGCTCATCCAGAGTGTTGGGTCTTGTGTCTCTCAACTTTTTCTTCACAATATCCCACAGATTCTCTATTGGGTTCAGGTCAGGAGAGCTGGCAGGCCAATAGAGCACAGTAATACCATGGTCAGTAAACCATTTACCAGTGGTTTTGGCACTGTTAGCAGGTGCCAGGTCGTGCTGAAAATGAAATCTTCATCTCCTTAAAGCTTTTCAGCAGATGGAAGCATGAAGTGCTCCAAATCTCCTGATAGCTAGCTGCATTGACCCTGCCCTTGATAAAACACAGTGGGCCAACACCAGCAGCTGACATGGCACCCAGACCATCACTGACTGTGGGTACTTGACACTGGACTTCAGGCATTTTGCCATTTCCCTCTGCCCAGTCTTCCTCCAGACTCTGGCACCTTGATTTCCAAATGACATGCAAAATTTGCTTTCATCTGAAAAAAGTACTTTGGACCACTGAGCAACAGTTCAGTGTTGCTTCTCTGTAGCCCAGGTCAGGCGCTTCTGCCGCTGTTTCTGGTTCAAAAGTGGCTTGACCTGGGGAATGCGGCACCTGTAGCCCATTTCCTGCACACGCCTGTACACGGTGCCTCTGGATGTTTCTACTCCAGACACAGGCCAGTGCTTCCGCAGGTCCCCCAAGGTCTGGAATCGGTCCTTCTCCACAATCCTCCTCAGGGTCCAGTCACCTCTTCTCATTGTTTTCGGCCTCGCTTTTTCCTTCCCACAGACTTCCCACTGAGGTGCCTTGATACAGCACTCTGGGAACAGCCTATTTGTTCAGAAATTTCTTTCTGTGTCTTACCTTCTTGCTTGAGGGTGTCAATGATGGCCTTCTGGACAGCAGTCAGGTCGGCAGTCTTACCCATGATTGCGGTTTTGAGTAATGAACCAGGCTGGGAGTTTTTAAAAGCCTCAGGAATCTTTTGCAGGTGTTTAGAGTTAATTAGTTGATTCAGATTATTAGGTTAATAGTTCGTTTAGAGAACCTTTTCATGATATGCTAACTTTTTTAGATAGGAATTTAGGGTTTTCATGAGCTGTACGCCAAAATCATCAATATTAGAAACAATAAAAGGCTTGAACTACTTCAGTTGTGTGTAATGAATCTAATATATGAAAGTCTGATGTTTATCAGTACATTACAGACACTAATGAACTTTATCACAATATGCTGATTTTTTGAGAAGGACCTGTATGTGTGAGGCCCATCATTCCATCATCAACGACAGGAAGAAACAGCTTTGTTAAAGAGTGCATCAGTTACAACCTGCTAGTCTGTAATGTTCTGGCCCTGATCAGACTTAACAGAGCAGTTTCATGGGCTCTGATACAGAATAACCTGCAATAGCTTCTCATCAGTAAAGTTGTCTTTTACACATGTAGCAACAGAAAAAATAAAACGTATAAACGCTGCAAGTTTCTAACAGCGTTAACCAAGAAAATGTTTTTAACTTATAACAGAAATATGATTGGTCTCTGAGTTTTTCATGCAGGCTGAATGTGAAAATAGTCTTCTTCTACTTCCTGCATTAGCTGATGATAGAAAATAGTTGCTGAAATACTCAGATTAGAAAAGTCACTCAGATCTACGTCACACGGTCACCTAACATTCATGAATACACCCATTCTGACAAATGACAGGAAGGCTGTTGTTGGTTTAGCTTCCAGAAAACAGCAGAGAACATCTCAGCTAGTAGATAACTGTTAGAATTAGCAACTTCACCACACAGCAGCACTCCTCCAGGATCAGGGCTGTACAGTGTACTCAAGCTATATATATATATATACTATATGTCAGACGTGCTAAACGTCTTTCAGAGCAGATCAAACCAGTTGCCTGTCGCTGCTACTGTGTAGTCTGTGTAGAGCATCATGTCGCCGGTTAAGGTTACATGGGATTACTAGTGACTTTTCTAGCCTACCGGATAGGATTTTATATTTAATATTTATTTAGGTAACACTTCCTTTTACAGCCCCCAAATTTCCCCAATTTCTTCCAATAATTAGTTAAAGTGTATTATTGTGTAATTAAAGTGAATAATTGTAATAAAGTGTGCTAAATGACTGCATCATTAGTGTCATTTAGGTTTACTATAGTAGCACAGATTAAATGGACAGCCTCAACAATAGAAGAAGCCTTTTGCAGATGCATACATCTCTGACATCCGTATATACAGACAGACCAGTATACATGGATGTTTTCCTCATAATATTCATATAAACACCAATAATAATACTAGGGATTTAAAGGCCATGAACCAAACACAATATAAGCCAGAGGTGAAGGTATATGCATTTAACTAGAAATGTCATAAATGATCTTCAGGGTTGATGTGAAATCTAATCCAGATCAGTCCAGGTCAGAATGATCATCTCATCCGTCTCATGACCAGCAGCAGCTGGATGTTTATGGCCACAACATTTCAAGTGAAGCACACTCCTTTTATGTCTTGTGGTTGCTCACGATCCATATTTCCGTTTAGAAACCGTTTCTCCTCCATGGATGTACCTGCCTGTCAGAGCGTCTAACCACTGGGTGGTCAGCTGATGCTGCTGTCAGTCATTGCAGGAATGTGTACGCTGTGGGGAAACAGTTTTAATTTCTCTCCTCTGTCTGAGCTGATAGTGACGCGTAGCGCGCCTCGCGGCAGTGATGCGCCTTGTGCGCAAAATGCGGCCCTTCATGGAGCTCGTGCCAGACTGTGGATGACTGATGTTTGAGGACACACAGATATCTTTTCAAAAATCTCTGAGATTTCGACTAATGAACACCTGGAAATTTTACCGGTATGCACAGTACCCTTGAAAAAGTGCTAGGATGCTGAAAGGTTATATTTAGAAGTGGCGGCGGTGCTGGTACCGGTCCAATGCACTGCTCTCTGTCCCTAAAGGATGAGTCTGATGATCTGATCATCAGAACCTGATCATCATGATCCGTTACTGACAGCTGCTGTTTCTCCCTCCCCAACCCACCCCACGTGCCCAGCATTGCGCGCTGCGCGATAATTAAACTGGCCCAAAAACTCCACCTTAAACCGGTTCTCCCAACATGACCACATGCAGGCCAGCCTGGACATGCATCTGTGGCCAGAGCTTTCTTCTTTTTCCATCTTTCCTGTTCTGCTCCACCTTTCCTGGTCCTTCTAGGTCCATTTTGCCTCTGGGGCCAAAGTTGTGGTGGTGCAGTAGTATGGCGTTTAAAGCGTGCCACAACCCGTGCACGCGCATTGGGTCCACAGCGCGCGTGTGAACGGGACTCGCGAGCGGAAATATACATGGCGAGAGGTCATTTGTGCACTGAGAGGGAGCAAACTGTGTCTGTGAGCGCACAAGGATGTGCACAAGTGACAAACCTGCGTGCGCGCGTTGTCAACGAGCACACGGCAGAGGAAAACGTGCGCGCGCGGCAGCCTCTGTGCGCGCTCGGCAGCCTCTCTGCGCGCTCGGTTTCTGACTCCTGCTCGCTCGGCTGTAAGGGTTTTGGCACTCTGGAGGCGTGGCCTGTGGCAGATCTCCTCTGTCCTCTGATTGGTTAGTGTATCCCGCACTTTACCCTCTACCTATCTATATAAAAAAGTCTACTAGTCAAGTAGTTGCTGGCATAGCTCAGTTGGAAGAGCGGGTGACTCTCGCCCCGAAGGATCCAGGTTCGAGGCCGGGCAAGGAAAATGTAGTAGATGTCATGTTAATTTTTCTTAATTTCAGGTATTTTACAGTTGTGACCGTTCAACTGTCATTAAACGTCCGAATGTTTGCTGGGCAGTGTTTTAAAAAGTGCACATAAGCTAGATGGTTTTAACCATATAAAATTACATTTTTTGTGATACTGGAAAAATACATACTGAAATAAAACTACTGATTGAAAACTTTATGACTGTGGTTGTACAATATATGACTCACTAATACACTGCAAACTCCCTTAGAGTGGGGCTTCCAGAGAGAGAGAGAGAGAGAGAGAGAGAGAGAGAGAGAGAGAGAAAAGTTCTTGCCTCATTAATGAATTGTTTATTTTTTTCAGTATTTAATTGACAAATTATCCTTTCAAATAATTAATTGATGAGTTACATAATTGTCCATTTAGAATTGTTGAATGGACTGAGTCAAGTTTGGTGCACTTTATATATTTCAAAACATGTTTTTTTTTTATTTTAATGATGCATATAAATAATTTAAATGTTAATTTAATGAAATATTTCTATTTTTTCATTACCTCACCCTTGTTTTGACAAAAACGGGACCTTGCTGGATAATATCATGGAGAAACTATTTGTTCACAGTACATGGCTCCGTAAGGATCTGTGTACCAAAGGAGGAGATACTCAGAAATCTGTCTGCAGATTGTTACAACCCAGACTGGAAGTGGTGGGCTGTAATAAGAAAGGAGACCAAACAGAGGAGTGGGGGTTCAACAACTGATTTATTTAACAAAAGTAAGGATTTACTAAAGCAAGTTAGTGAACAGAAAATGGCCATCTCAAGGTTTTACTCGGATGTCCCTCAGCAGGGTGCAGCACTGTTGAAGGTCATCTGAATGAAAGCTTGATATGCAGCTTCTTTATGAAAGTGTGTAAATATACAGTATGGTTGCCGTACATATGTTGAGGTTCTCAGACATCAGGCTTCTTTGCCCAGGCCTTCACTAGTGGGCTATTTTAAAAGTTGGTAAGGAGAAAAACCACAGCATATAGAGCTGATTGTTTACAAATGCAAGGAGGGGAATAACAATCAAAATGCTTGTGTTCTTGGACCAGATGAATGGAGCGCTCCACATGCACTCAGAGATGTTATGGCTTCTGTTTCTATAACTTTACATGCAGACATTTGAGGTTTGCCAGAAAGGAAAGCTGGCCTGTACACTTTGCAGGGCACAATGTCATCAATGCAGAAACCCCTGTCTACCAAGATGACCATCTCTAGTTGTAGCATTTTCAACACACCAGATTCCCAGGTTGGTCGCTGATAGTTCCAGCATACAGTGCTGAGACAAAGGTCACTGGCCTATGTGGCACAATCCAAATGAGCCTCTTCAGAGTGCAGTTGAACTTGAGGAAAATATATGACTCTGGAAGAGAGGGGAATATGGCCATTGACACCTCAGATCAGTGCAGTCAAGATTTACTGGTGTTTGGGTAGTCCTGAACGTGTTGTGATGCCCCCACCATCTCATTGGGTTTTCATTTGTGTTTAATTGTGTTTTTCTTCTGTTGTAGGCAGCTGGTTAAGCAGCCTTGGAGGCACCTGGGCTCAGGGTGTGGTGCTGCCTACAAAGCCTACTGTTTTTCTGCTTTCACTGGGTCTCTCCTGTGTGGTGGAGAGTCCTCACTGGCCATTTTCTGTTCACTAACTTGCTTTAGTAAATCCTTACTTTTGTTAAATAAATCAGTTGTTGAACCCCCACTCCTCTGTTTGGTCTCCTTTCTTATTACAGCCCACCACTTCCAGTCTGGGTTGTAACAATCTGCAGACAGATTTCTGAGTTTCTCCTCCTTCGGTACACAGATCCTCACTGAGCCATGTACTGTGAACAAATAGTTTCTCCATGATATTATCCAGCAAGGTCCCGTTTTTGTCAAAACAAGGGTGAGGTAATGAAAAAATAGAAATATTTCATTAAATTAACATTTAAATTATTTATATGCATCATTAAAATAAAAAAAAAAACATGTTTTGAAATATATAAAGTGCACCAAACTTGACTCAGTCCATTCAACAATTCTAAATGGACAATTATGTAACTCATCAATTAATTATTTGAAAGGATAATTTGTCAATTAAATACTGAAAAAAATAAACAATTCATTAATGAGGCAAGAACTTTTCTCTCTCTGTCTCTCTCTCTGGAAGCCCCACTCTAAGGGAGTTTGCAGTGTATTAGTGAGTCATATATTGTACAACCACAGTCATAAAGTTTTCAATCAGTAGTTTTATTTCAGTATGTATTTTTCCAGTATCACAAAAAATGTAATTTTATATGGTTAAAACCATCTAGCTTATGTGCACTTTTTAAAACACTGCCCAGCAAACATTCGGACGTTTAATGACAGTTGAACGGTCACAACTGTAAAATACCTGAAATTAAGAAAAATTAACATGACATCTACTACATTTTCCTTGCCCGGCCTCGAACCTGGATCCTTCGGGGCGAGAGTCACCCGCTCTTCCAACTGAGCTATGCCAGCAACTACTTGACTAGTAGACTTTTTTATATAGATAGGTAGAGGGTAAAGTGCGGGATACACTAACCAATCAGAGGACAGAGGAGATCTGCCACAGGCCACGCCTCCAGAGTGCCAAAACCCTTACAGCCGAGCGAGCAGGAGTCAGAAACCGAGCGCGCAGAGAGGCTGCCGAGCGCGCACAGAGGCTGCCGCGCGCGCACGTTTTCCTCTGCCGTGTGCTCGTTGACAACGCGCGCACGCAGGTTTGTCACTTGTGCACATCCTTGTGCGCTCACAGACACAGTTTGCTCCCTCTCAGTGCACAAATGACCTCTCGCCATGTATATTTCCGCTCGCGAGTCCCGTTCACACGCGCGCTGCCATGTATATTTTCGCTCGCGAGTCCCGTTCACACGCGCGCTGTGGACCCAATGCGCGTGCACGGGTTTTGACAGGGGTATGACGCGATACAGTAGCCGCTCTGGGGTGGTTGGTGTCTGCTGCGCTTTGCCAGACCCCGACAAAGTGAGAGGAGGGGGTGTCTTTGTGCCCAGTTTGCTCCGTTTGTGCGAGCATCAGGACAGCAGATGCCCTGATGAGCTGCATGACGGATTGCTCATTTGGATATTACACACGTCATGACCGGCAATCACTGAGCGGGCCAGTTTAACGGCCAGGCCACCGGGAAATCTCCCGTTTCCCATCCCCGCCACTGAAGAGATGTGTGTTAACTTAGAAAATGTGGGCGCAATTTTAATTACTTGTCAAACTCGCATGCATTTTGCCTGATGAATATTAAAGTGAGCTCTCATTCTGGTGTGTGTGAATGGGTTTATGAATGACACTACCGCAGTTAGAGCTAAAGCCTTAGCTAAAACATCCTGTTAACCACACAGTTTATTAAAAATAGAACACAAAAATGCAACTACCATACACAGTAGCGGCGTCGACTCTTCTATGTCTTTGCCACTGAACGTGCTATAAGTGCTATAAGCTAAAAATGTTAATGTACAGCCCTGAGTATTGTTATTTGTGGAGATAAAACATTAAACGTTGCAGAGCAAACAGAGTCAGTGGTAGAGTTGTGTTGCTGTTAGCCAATCAGAAGATAGATGTTTAAATGCACATCCTGCCATCTGTTGCTCACCTCTCCTCTATCTCACTTCTACTTCCTGAAACAGGAGCACCAGAGCTTTTTCTAACAAAGACTGACTCACAAGGCAGTGATACTATAGACCACTAAAGATGTGTAGAAAAAGGAGTGAAATTTGCCTGAATAAGATGACATGTTTGTTTCATTAATGGTTCTGCAGCTGGATCTTCCTTCCTGCACACTCAGACTTAAACATTCACACAAAAGAAACTGCAGCTGTCCTACTTGTGAGGCAGCGCAGGTGAACCTTCGTGGTCATTAGACGAGGTTTTCCGGGGTCTTATGAGCCTCTGAGCATCCAGTCGTTTGAGGAGCCGGGGGGTTTGAGGGTCCCAGTAAATACCATTGATGAGGCAGGTTGTGTACGGTGCTACCTGCAGGAGAAACAACACCACAGGCATAAACATTTAGGCTGGTTTGTTAAGTCACACCAAAAAGTTATTAGAAATTAAACTGGTTCAAGTGGCATTTTAGACATTTTAATTATTGTAAAAAACTATAATAAATTAAAATAAAAGTAGCTTTAGAGGTGCTCATGTAAATTACGACACAAATGTTTATTCGCCAGCAACAGAACAGAAAAGACTGATTAATACTCTTAGACATCTTCATCCTGTCTAGGGCTGTATTCATCCTAAAGACCTATAATAACCTCAACCCACAGCACCACTTCACTTTATTTATAGAGTGTGTTCCGCAACCTCACCGGATGCCCAAGCTGCTGCACACAACAAGACAATAAACCATAAAACAGAATATACATATAAGTTATAGAGAACACTCTAAAAACAGGATCAAATTTAAAACCCTCAAATTGATGGCACATCTAAAGTCAGAACAACCTTTCTACAGGTCCTTCTCAAAAAATTAGCATATTGTGTTCATTATTGTCTGTAATGTACTGATAAACATCAGACTTTCATATATATTAGATTCATTACACACAACTGAAGTAGTTCAAGCCTTTTATTGTTTCTAATATTGATGATTTTGACGTACAGCTCATGAAAACCCAAAATTCCTATCTCAAACAATTAGCATATCATGAAAAGGTTCTCTAAACGAGCTATTAACCTAATCATCTGAATCAACTAATTAACTCTAAACACCTGCAAAAGATTCCTGAGGCTTTTAGAAACTCCCAGCCTGGCTCATTACTCAAAACTGCAATCATGGGTAAGACTGCCGACCTGACTGCTGTCCAGAAGGCCATCATTGACACCCTCAAGCAAGAGGGTAAGACACAGAAAGAAATTTCTGAACGAATAGGCTGTTCCCAGAGTGCTGTATCAAGGCACCTCAGCGGGAAGTCTGTGGGAAGGAAAAAGTGTGGCAGAAAATGCTTCACAACGACAAGAGGTGAATGGGCCCTGAGGAAGATTGTGAAGAAGGACCGATTCCAGACCTTGGGAGACCTGCGGAAGCAGTGGACTGAGTCTGGAGTAAAAACATCCAGAGCCACCGTGTACAGGCGTGTGCAGGAAATGGGCTACAGGTGCCGCATTCCCCAGGTCAAGCCACGTTTGAACCAGCAACAGCGGCAGAAGCGCTTGACCTGGGCTACAAAGAAGCAGTACTGGACTGTTGCTCTGTGGTCCAAAGTACTTTTTTCAGATGAAAGCAAATTTTGCATGTCATTCGGAAATCAAGGTGCCAGAGTCTGGAGGAAGACTGGGCAGAGGGAAATGCCAAAATGCCTGAAGTCCAGTGTCAAGTACCCACAGTCAGTGATGGTCTGGGGTGCCATGTCAGCTGCTGGTGTTGGTCCACTGTGTTTTATCAAGGGCAGGGTCAATGCAGCTAGCTATCAGGAGATTTTAAAAAGCTTTATGGAGATGAAGATTTCATTTGTCAGCTCAACCTGCACCTGCTCACAGTGCCAAAACCACTGGTAAATGGTTTACTGACCATGGTATTACTGTGCTCTATTGGCCTGCCAACTCTCCTGACCTGAACCCAATAGAGAATCTGTGGGATATTGTGAAGAGAAACTTGAGAGACACAAGACCCAACACTCTGGATGAGCTTAAGGCCGCTATCGAACCATCCTGGGCCTCCATAACACCTCAGCAGTGCCACAGGCTGATTGCCTCCATGCCACGCCGCATTGAAGCAGTCATTTCTGCAAAAGGATTCCCAACCAAGTATTGAGTGCATATCTGAAAATAATTATTAGAAGGTTGAATTTTTTGTATTAAAAACACTTTTTTTTATTGGTCGGATGAAATATGCTAATTATTTGAGATAGGAGTTTTGGGAATAGGATAGGAATCTTTTGCAGGTGTTTAGAGTTAATGAGCTGATTCAGATGATTAGGTTAATAGCTCATTGAGAGAACCTTTTCATGATATGCTAATTATTTGAAATAGGAATTTAGGGTTTTCATGAGCTGTACGCCAAACTCATCGATATTAGGAACAATAAAAGGCTTGAACTACTTCAGTTGTGTGTAATGAATCCAATATATATGAACGTCTAATGTTTATCAGTACATTACAGAAAATAATTAACTTTATCACAATATGCTAATTTTTTGAGAAGGACCTGTATATAAAAACTAGTTTCGGAACGCCACACTGAACAGAGTCAGCACTGAAAACGCACGGTATATAAGGAACCCAGCCGGTTGCATGATGTCACGGACTAGTGTCAGTGTCTTTACAGCAATCCTCACACATGTTGCACTGGCTCACAGTTCAGTACAGAATTGATTTTTAAATTATTTTATTTGTTTTTAAAGTCCTACATGGTTTAACTCCGTCATACTGGGCCGAATTGCTTTGCTGGTACGAGCCTTCTGGAGTCCTCTGTTCGACCAATCAGTTCCTGCTGATTGCTCCGAGGGGACAAAGCTTACACAGCTGCAGGCCCAAGGCTGTCGAATGCTCTGCCATTAACCATCAGAATGGCCTCCCCAGCTGAAGTATTTTAAAAAAGGCTTAAGATGCATTTTTACACACTAGCTTTTAAGCACATTGCACAGTAATTCGTGTTCTCATTTGTGTCCCTGTGATCTAGTTTTAGTAGCAGTGTTTTTAATAATCTTTTTTGCAAATGTTTTTATGTGTGTAGTGTTCAGCACTTTGAGTATCCTTTGGATTGTTAAGAGTGCTACAAAAATAAAGATGATGATGATGTCAATACTAAGCAAGCATGCAGCAACAGTGGAGAGGAAAACTCCCTTTTAACAGGAAGAAACCTCCAGAGGATCCTGACTCAGTATAATCAGCCATCCACCATGACTCACTGGGGATGGAGAAGACAGAGCACGCGCACACACACACACACACACACACACACACACACACACACACACACACACACACACACACACACACACACACACACACAACATATATACAAAGTAGTATTTCTATGGCTACATTGTGATTTCTTAGTAAATATTCTATTTAACTTTATCATCTTAGTGATCTATAATCAAGTCAACAGGTGAACTAGCAGTAGCTGGGGTGCTGGTGGATCATTTGAAAACCCCACACAAACCAGTACAATTTACCAAACACCATTACACACCAGCGCCATTCCTACCCCTCCAGCGCAAATACAACGGCCAGACGAGAGGGTGGGGGGGCAGCTGGCGGTCCGGGGGTCAAAAAGATGAGCCCTGCAGGCCGGACCTGGCCCACAGGCCACCTATTGAGTAACACTGGGATAAAGGCTTGATTCTGGCTAGGCGACGTAGATTGAAAAAACTTGCCTGCAATACCTGATTAGCAGTCAAGAGCAAAAAAATCATCAGAACCACAGGCAGTCTTACAGGCGTGCTGTTTAGATCAGTCGGATCTAAATTCCCAGAGAGAAAGAAGACATTTTTCCTCCCCATTTGTTTCAATTTATAAAAACTGGCAGCATGTTCAGCAAAAGTCCAACATAACAGTTATCTAAAACAACTGTCAGAACGCCCCGGGGCAGCTGTGGCTACATAGTAGCTTACCATCACTGGCTGCGTGTGAATGTGAGAGTGCATGAATAATGGAAAGCACTACATAAATCCAATTCATTATTATTATTATTATTATTATTACTACTATTATTATTATTATTATTGTTATTATTATAAAACTCAAGAAATATGAAAAAAAGCGGGGAGTAAGTAGTGTAACAAGGAAGCTTTGGTTTTACTTCCCAGAAAAACCAAAGCAGATTCTGAGACACGGACAGCTGCCTGTGAGGAGAAAGTGTGATGTTCTCAGAAACAGCAGCCCAACCGGAGCAGCTGACTGAAATAGAAGCCGTCTGTGTGACTGACAGGAACGTCTGGGAACTAGGATGAGGAGTGATCTTACAGGAACAACAGCAGAAAAGAAACTCACACTGGTCCTGAAGTGAGAGGTGTACAGTTCTGGGCGGTTCTCATACTCCATCGGATCGTAGAGGCCATCACTTTTCCTCACCAGGTGGTGGTGTCGGCTCAGAACCGTGGCGTACACTTTGGTCATGTCTGAGAAAAACGTGCTGTTACTGGTGACTGTTGCAACAGGTTAGCATTAAATGCTAACAGCTTCAGTTCATATACATAAGACTGATGAATCATAGCTAGCCTGCTCTGAGACAACTCTTGTGATTTGGTGCTATAGAAATTAACTGAATATAATTTAATTACAAAATTGCCATAAACACATAAGAGGCCTCTGTTGCTGCTGCAGCT
The DNA here is from genome assembly GCF_043380555.1 of Nothobranchius furzeri. Classification (NCBI taxonomy): domain Eukaryota; kingdom Metazoa; phylum Chordata; class Actinopteri; order Cyprinodontiformes; family Nothobranchiidae; genus Nothobranchius; species Nothobranchius furzeri. The sequence goes on from NC_091754.1 coordinate 41,138,662, forward strand.
GCTTTTATTCCTCACCTGCTCACCTTCTTTTTTAATGCCTCTTAGCTCTGGACAGCAGCCTCGGGCTTCACGGTAAACAGAAATTAGTAGAGTTCTGGCGCATCTTTAAATCTTACCTCCAGTTTCAGAAACATCCTTCAGCTCATGAGGTTCAACATATTCAACAGGAAGCTCATTGATGATGTCCTGGGCTCCCTGAAAGGGCAAAAACATCCTTCAGCCACTCCTCTGTTCTTTACGTTTGCTTCCAGGACGCAGAACCTTTTGTTTATTTATTACCAGAGTAAAAAGGAAGAGCAGGGATTTGTGTATTTTGTGTACCTTGGAGACATTTCCTGTTCCGGTGAAGCAGAATGTGACGGGACCAATGGACTTGGGCATGAGCCCCATGGAAATCTCATACCCACAATCCCTCACTGCCTGGATGGCCTGGCTGACGTTTCGGTAGTTATGTGCCATGCCAATGTGCTGCGGACAGCAGAGAACAAAGTTACAATCACAGCTGAGAATTGAACTTAACAGAACAAGGGTTCTCAGGAGATTTAGGATTGAAATGAGGAGGAACGGGCTTCTCACCATGAAAGGAGTGTTATGTCCTAGAGCCAGGAAGCGAAGACCAAGTCCGTGCAGGATGTTAATCATTCCTGACAAAAACAAATGGGACATTTGCAATCTGAACAAGTGTCATTTAGTGTCAAATATGTTAGTTTTAAGGTTAATATCAAGCGGGAACCCTGGACACCCAGAACTGATCCCAACACGGAAGTGACAAATATTGCAGTTCCTTCCTCATCCACCAGGGGCTAGCTCCACAAACAGAGCAAATCCTCATCGACTCTTATCGAATTTTTATCAGTGAGTAAAATTATATTTCTGTACTTTATTTCTCTGGTTGAATGGGGGAAATGCTGTGTCTGTAACATAACACTGCTTGGTCAAAGATGGATTGTAAACGGGGTGGGACTTTAGCGCATTACTTAGAAGAAAAAGACATGTTTTTAAAAATCCACGCATTTAATCAGAGCTTGCAATTCAAGCAAGTGGGAACCTTTGTCATTGATTTTCTGGTAGACCGAATATCAGAGACGCACACACCAATGCACAGGGCTCTGCTAACGGCTACTAAAATGGAATAATTTGTAGAACTTGCCGTGCTTGGACTGATGCAGCATTTGGGAAAACACATAAGCCTCTTCTCTTAACTTGTCCTGAAAACTACAAAGTTCCTGACGCAGACATTTGGGAAACAAAGACACATGCTGCCGGGTGGCACCGGAAACTTTACAAAAGGGGAGGTAAGCTACATTTTTAACATTTATGTAACATTTGTGCATCGCTGAAGCACAGGCAGAAAGACGTTTTACTCGTAGCAGAAGTTTATGAAAGTGGTCAGACGAACAGCTGGGAGGATGCTGAAGGGAGGATGATGGGAAATATGACCTCCATCTTTAAAAAACCCTCCCAACCACCACATTCCACTGTGGGGACCACGGACAGCTCCTTCAGAGGGAGACTGAGACGCCCCAGATGTTAAAATACACTACCATAGATTTTTCATCCCTATTATTATTTGCCGACGTTGAAGCCCAGAAACGGAGATTTTAACCGCTCAGTAACGTGTTCACGACTGAAAGAGAAAGTTTTCCAACTAACTTCCAGACAGAGCTGATATAACTCCAGCGAGCAGCGACACGCTCAAACCAGCATGACTCTGTGGCTGCTGTAGTTGTTATTTTTCCTCCCCGACACACAACAACGTGGTCAAGCTGCTCAGACATGCTCAGCAGCACAAACCTATGTTTCAAACCTGTTGTCATCTAATGTTGTCATTATTATGATGAAGATGAACAAAACAACAGGAGCCTCCTCAGCTCAGATCAACCCCAAGATGCAGGTATCTGGCTGGAACAGGTGAGCATCACAGTAAACCAGTGGAGCAAACTGAGCTTTAAATATGTTGGTTTTATTTCCATAGTTCTTTTTTAAAACACAGAAACAGTTTTGTTACCTGTTTTCCCGCTACGTTTCGTTTGCGACTGCAAACTTCTTCAGGCTGACGCTGATGGTGGCGTCACTTCCGTCTCCGTTTATCCACGGGCAGCAGAGGACGTTGTCGCCCTCTGCTGCCCGCTCTCCCCTCTCCTACGATGCAGTCCCATGCACAATCCAACGTGTAAATTCCATCGTCTCTGTTCATGGTCCCACATACACGTCTCCTTATCTCAATTGCTTCTTTAATCCATCTTTTGTATTTTTGTTGTTCGGTGTTCATGATCCTTGTGTTGTCCCAGTCCATTATATGGTTTTCTCTTGTGCAGTGATCTGTTATGGCTGACTTCTTTATTGTGCTTTCTGCTTCTTGTTTTGCTGCTCTTGTGTGTCTTCGACTTGTTTCTTTCTCGCACTCCTTTCTATGTTCTATTGTTCATGTGTTGAGTTGGCGTCCGGTTTCTCCTATGTATGTTTTATTGCAGAGTTTGCATGGGATTTTGTAAATGACTCCACATTTAAGTCCAGCTAATATTTTGTCTTTTGGGTGTACTAGTCTGTTTCTAACTGTTGTGTATGGTTTTGTTGGTGTGTTTATGTTGTGTTTTTTCATTGTTGCTCTTATTTTTTCTGTTATGCCGTTGATGAATAGTAGGGTTATCACTGGTTTTGGTTCTTGTCTTTCTGGGTTTCTGGTTCTTTACTTTGGTTGTTCTTTACTTTCTGTTGTTGTTTGTTGTTTTCCTTTGTTTATTGCCCATGTCGGGTATCCGCAGGTCTTTAAAGCGTGTTGTATGTGTTTGTGCTCTTGTTTACGGTCTCTTTCTTCTGTTATTATGTTTGTTCGGTGATATAATGTTCTGATTACTGACATATTGTGTATGGTGGGGTGTTCTGATGTCCATAATAGATATTGGTCTGTGTGTGTTGGGTTCCTGTATGTGTTTATGTTTAGGGTCCTGTCGGTCTGCCTGGTTATTTTCATTTCCATAAAAGCTATGCTGCCTTCTGTTTCTGACTCATAAGTGAACTTTATGCTGCCTGTGTCGTCAATGTTATTTAAGTGTTGTGTTAGTGTTTCTGTTTGTCCTTTTGGTATGATTCCCAGTATGTCGTCTACGTAGCGTTTCCATAGTTTTATTTTGCAGTTTTGGGGGGGGGGGGGGGGGGGGGGCTATGGCTTTCTGCTCTAGGTCTTCCATGAAAAACTGGCACAGGGTGGCTGATAACGGGTTACCCATGGCGAAGCCTTCCAGTAGTTTGCATATTGTGTCATCGTATGTGAAGTAAGTGGAGTTAGCTACCAGTCCTTTCAGTTGTGCTATGTCATCTGCTGTGAGGTTTGTTCTTTTGTGTAAAGTCTTGTGTTGTCTGATTCTGTTAACTACTATGTCTATGGTTTTTTGGGTTGGTGTGTTTGTGAACAGGGATGTGACGTCATGTGAGATGAGTATGTTGTTATCTTCTATTGTAATCTCCTTTAGTTCTTTTGCCAGTTCTATGCTATTTTTGCAGTGGTGATCTGTGTTTCCTAATAACGGGCTGAAGATTTTGCTGATATCTCTTGCCATGTTGTATGTTGGTGTACCTATGCTGTCTACTATTGGTCTAAGTGGGGTGTTTTGTTTGTGTATTTTTGGCGTTCCATATATTCTTGGTGTTATGTTTGCCGTAGAATCCAGTGTTTGTATATTTTTTCTGTTATTTTGCCTTTGTCTTGTAGTGGCCTGAGGAAGTTTGCAGCCGCAAACGAAACATAGCGGGAAAACAGGTAACAAAACTGTTCTGTGTTTTAAAAAAGAACTACAGCATGGAATTAGAAATACGACACAGCAAGAACACACCTAAGATGTTGGTTTTATGCTCTTTTTCTGCTCCAAAACATGAAAGTTAACAGGTGAGATGTTGCATTTTCATTTAAGATAAAATGATATTTTTATTTTGTTGTTGGCCAGTGAGAAAAGATTTAACCTACAGTAAACAGGAAGTAGAAAGGCTGCAGATAGATGAATAGAATATCCCTTTATTGTTCCTCAATGAGGAAAGCTAGATGTCACAGCAGCGATGACACTTATTACAGGAGAAAAAAGGAGAATAAAAAATAAGAAAAATGAAAAGAAAACAAGAAAACATAAATCCTGAATAGATTATAAAAATGCTGAAAATACCACAAGTAATGAATACCACTGATGCCTTTTATTTAAACGGACTTGCTCGTGTGTAATTTGGTTATTCCACATTCAGTGTTAATGCAAAAATAAGTTTGTTTCCAAATTAAAAGGTTCAAAATTGCATATATGTTGATAAAGAAAATGTGCAAATTTGTGTCACTTTTTCAAAAAATATGAAGTAACTTCTTCCCAGATTTTCATTTTGGCCCAGTGTGAATTTGAGTTTGACACCTCTGGTCTAATCATTTTCCTATCCACACAAAGCTCAAAACAAGCGACTCGACCTCTTTAAAAAAGTATATATAATAATGACTGTTTTATTACCCTACCAGTTCTGAAGGAACCAAGCTAGTTCTGTTCTTGAAGCGGTCACCATTCACACACGGAGGAGGGGTGACGTCAGCCGGGAGGTCAGGTGTTGTGAGAAATTGTGTTCTCCTGAAATATTCTGTCCCCCCGTGTCGGGAGTTCACACTACTGACCATTTTCACAACATCTGTGATCAACTTTTACGGTAAAATGATGTAATGTAATGTAATAATGTATGCTTGTGGTTTTTTATCTATATTTCCTCCTAAAAACAATAAAAAGATACAGTAAAAACAATTATTCACTTTTTTGCAGCAAGCTTATTTATCATTTTTGAAAGTTATGTAAAAGAATGTAATCTCACTCAGTTTAACATCTTTTATTTGAGCTAGTTTAGTCCCCGCCCATATAGACATAGAGTTGCTGCTTCACTTTGGAGTCGCTCAACTGCCTTTTCCTCACTAAAAGCGCCATTTAGCTTAGCATGTCACTAACGTCCTGCTGAGTACCAACCGTGGAGGAGGATCGGAGCATGAGCGGATGTAAGCGGCCAGGGCGCCCGACTCTGATCACAATGTCTGAGAGTGTTTGTGTTTTCACAATCCATATTAGAGCGGCACAGGCAACCAGCACGACTACAGTCTCGCAGAGAAGCCAGGCCCCTGCATGGCTCGGCTGTCCTAGAGCTCCAGCGGTTAGCTAAGTTAGCAAGTAGCTACACTGGTTCATTTGCTCCTACCCTCAAAGCTCCACCTCTTTTCTTATTTTTGGATCGTCTGGGTGTGATGAGAAATGTGACATGGACAAAACTGGTGGTGGGAACCACCTTCTTGGTGTCAAAAGAGAAGAACAGAGAGGAATGGGCACGGTTTGTCCACGCCTTGTGATTTTTATCTTGAGAGGGGCTACATAAAACATCATTTTCTTTCTTTCTTCCTATCAGTTTCTATGTCTACGGTTAATATTCATCTGTAAGAATTTCCGTTCCATCATCTATTAGCTCATGCTTAGTTTATATTAGTTTTCAATAAGAAAAAGTTAGCTAAGAGAATCCAGAACAGAACAGTTTGGTTTCACATACCTGCAACTCCAGCCCACTGACCAAAAGCCACAATCCGATACCCGTTGGCATCAACCATCTTCTCATAGTCGATCAGACGAACCTCCTGAAAACACACAACTTACGGTATTGTAACATTTTGAGACGATTAAACTGAGATTGATGATTTTCAGCATGTCTGCGGTTCCCATCGGCCCCTCAGGATGATGCTAAGTGTTGGATAACTTTTATTTTTGTTCATTATTACTAACGACAGTCTGTTCAGTAGAGCGGTCATGCACAATTAACACCTAAGATATTACAGATGTGTTCTGATAGATGTATGGACGTAACAGTGGGACCAGTTCTAGTACAGTGGGTTTAAAAAAGCACCTCTAGTGTCATAAATGTCATAAATGAGGTTTCTTCTAAAAGATCATAAATATTTACAGTAAACTCTTGTTAATTAAAGAACTAATTACCTTGAAAAAGCCTTCAGAAAAACTTCTGTAACTAGTCTCTGTTTCCCTAAACAGAGGCCGTTCACAAGGCTATCTACAGCAGGTAAGATGTTCATCATTTTAACTTTTCAACAGAAATCCACTAAAAAGTATCGATTCACTGTTGGTTACATGGTGATGCTCAAGTATCTTCTATAAAAACTGTTCATCTGTTAGGTAAGCAGGTGTCGTCTTAGGAGAGGGGAACTGGAGATGTCCCTGTGAGGCTCACCTTTTTCAGCAGGTCATCCAGGAGACCCATGTTGGGTTCCTGGGCTTTGATGGTGTGAGAGAAAAAGGCATAAGTCTTCCTGGGAATAACCTTCTCCTCTGGCATCCTCTTCACTCCGATGATCAGAGACGCTTCAGAAATGTCCTCTTGAACCACAGCTCCTGCTTTCATGTAGAACTGAAGAAAACACGGGCTGCATGAGAACTCTGGCACCTAGTCTGCTCATCAGACTACTCTCTGCGCTACAGGTTATTAAGAGTTTTTCATGGCTCTAGAATAACCTTTTACACTGGTTGCACTGGTGCACACACACAAAAGTTACCCTGATTTTCCACTGGACGTGTGAGCAGCGCTAAGGTAACAGACGCACTGCAGACACAGAACAAAAATGACAGCATTCCATGCAGCTGGTCCCACGAGATGATGAAATGATGGGAGAAGACCACGCATGACTCCAGCGGTTCACATGATAACAAGCAAGGAGAAAGACGGCAGCATGTAGCCAAATATTCTGGGTTTTTCCTGTTCTGCTTACATCGAACAGAAGAGGTTGCACTGGTATGGGCGTACTTTTCTACTAGGGAAGCAACAGGAAATCTTTTCAGTGTTCCCCACCTATAAATGTATCCTCTCATCCTCGTATGATGATCCATTTCCTGCTTCCTGCCACTGAAAGGCAGCGGGGGAGGGGACACTTATTGCAGCATTTCATTTCTAAATATAAACAATTTCTGCTTATATTTTCAGCAGGCTGTGGTTTGGAGTTGCTCCGATGTGGCTCGACGTGACCTGGGAGTTTAATGATTCCATGCCAGAGCACTGGTGTCAGGACTAGGTTATGTCCAGAGCTGATCATGTGATTTCAGACTCGATTGGGATTGGGCATTACGTCCCCGAATTTGGATACAGGGTTCAAATTGCAGGAGAACGAAGGGGAGCCCGGTTCTCCTGCAAGGTTGTCGGGCTCCTCTGAAGCCTTACACACCCAGAGGAAGCCCGAAAAAAGATCCAGTTTCTACTTAGATTACGTTATTTGTGTTGACTCAGCGTAGCAGGAATTCTTCTGAGCGGAGATGCTGAACGCTGATTATTCACAAGCTCCAGGAAGCTGCGTCCTGCGCTCGGCCAGAGTAACATTCTCAAAGTGGTGCCACCTAAAAAATATATAATTCACACAAAATTGTTTGTCCGTTCATATCCTCTCTGGTAATTTCTGTCTTTTATCCGAGCCTTACGCGCTCTGCCGCAGCAGTACCTGTGGTCCGGTGTTCCCCTGCCAGCTCCGTGACAGAAAGTGGGCGTGCCCCTCATAGACGTGGGGGGAGGAAGAGGGGAGGGGTCATCAGTAATCAGTGTAAAGTAACCTGTGTGCTGCACAGAAACACAACTCACCAGAAAATGGTGGTGTTGCTGGACATTCTGCTGTTTTATGGCTTTTTGTCTCTGAACTAGGAAATTGCTGCAGGCAGAAAACTCCTGAGCAACCATGGACTCCGCCCTCCAGCCAATCAGCAGCCACAGTCACCATGCCAGCCCGACTCAGCCTTGCCAAGAATTTCAACAGGCAGTGACATAAAAATTGAGAAAATATCCAACCGTGCTCTTGGAACCTGTGGTCAGGCCGAGCTGCACTACTCCGTGTTACTGGGATTAGTGCCCTTTGAAACTGGCTATGCAGTACAGCAGTCTGTACAACTTCAAGGAGATTCTGACCCACCATCTGGCACCTCAGGAAGGGAAAGTGGTGCACTACCAACACTGTTTTCAGTGGTGACAGTGTGCTGCTGACCTTGACTCGGGACATTGTGGGTCGGTGGGCAGAATATTTTAAAGGGCTCCTCAATCCCACCAGCACATCTTCCAGTGAGAAAAGGAAGTCTGGTGACTTTGGGTCGGCCTCTCCAATCTCCGGTGCTGAGATCACTGATGATCACTGGTGAAAACGCTGCTCGGTAGCAGGGCTCCAGGGATGAATGAGACCCGTCCAAAGATCCTGGATGTAGTGGGGTTGTGTTGGCTGGTGCAGCTTTGCAATATTGCATGGACATGAGGGGCAGTTCTGCTGAATTAGCAGATAGCAGTGGTGGTTCCTTCTATTTTAAAAGGGGGTCCAGAGGGTGTGTTCCCTCTGCAGGTGGGTCACACTCCTGAGCCTCGCTGGTAAGGTTTACTCAGGGGTTCTCAAGAGGAGGGACCGATGAGAAACAGAAACTGTTTCCTTGGAAATCAGAACGGTTAAGAGAAAATTTGAGAAGATTTGGCTCCATAATTTGGTTCTTTTTGGCACACAGTGTAATAAAGATTTGTTTTCACCTTTTTGCTGACGTTTCATCTAACTAAGCCTTCCTCTGCGTTGCTCTGAAGAAGGCTTCAGAGTAGACTTCAAGAGAAGGCTACAGAGAAGGCTAATGAGTAGATAACAGCAGCTATGTGAATACGGCACAAATCCATTTTTTAATGAAGTAACAAAACTGACTGACCTTCTCATGGATGGCCCTGCGGTTGGAAGGTTGGACCAGGACTTTGACGCCATTGTTGGTGAGCTCTTTCACGTGGCGTGGGGCCAGAGGAGCCCTCCTCTCCCAAGGATTGACATCTTCACGACGGATGGCCAAAATGGCCCTGTGGTGCTCATATCGTCGCTGACCAGTGAGGCAGCTGGGCGTCTTCCTAGCTTGAAGACTGAGGACTCTGTGCATGACTTCAGCTCCTCTGCTTACAACAGAGACAAAGACAGAATGAGGACCTAGGCGAGTTGAAATAAAGACCGTCAGATCCAGCAAAGGAGAAGGCAGCAGACCGGCAAAAGTGATGTACAATTTCTTCAGAGTAATAGTGAAACTATCTCAAAGAGTAACATGGAGCTCACAGCATTCCCATTGGTGTTTGGTCTCACTGACCCTGCCTCATAGTGAAAGCAGCTCTCTCCTCTGGTGCCATAATGTAGCACGGCTAACCAACCCTAACCCTGGAAGTCTTTATTATGGATGCTCGGATCGATCGGCCACAGGTCAAAATTAAACGATAAATGACCCGCACTTGTATAGCGCCTCTCAGAGTAAGGACTCCAAAGCGCTTTACACTACAGTGTATCATTCATCCATTCACACACTGGTGGTGTTGAGCAACGATGAAGCCACAGCTGCCCTGGGTCGCACTGACAGAGGCAAGGCTGCCGAGCCAAATTCGCTCTCTGTGAAAAACACGCGATCGGCAAATTCTGATCAATGCCTTTTAGAGCCAATCACCTTACACTCGGACTCTGTAGCCAGCTGACACCCTGTGTCCGGCATCATGTCACCCTCACCCGTTCCTTCACACTGCGCTGGTGCGAGCAGCAAAAAAGTACATACACATCTGTGTCAAACTGTTAACTCTGTCGCTGAGAGTGATGTAAACGCATGGGGGAAGCTCGTAAAAATACGCCAACACAGCAGATTCAATAGGACTTTAGAAGAACAAACTCTGTGAGGTGAGTTTTCAAGTCTCACAACAGAAATAAAACACACCCAGAACACTCACCAACACTTGCCTGTATGAGCGAGACCGCCAGAAAACTGAGCACATAACCTGAAAAATACTAAGTCAATGTGCTAGATGTGCTGTGTTGTGGAGGACCTGCACCATATATTCTGTTGCTTTTGTAACCGGATTACAGGATACAATAAGATAATTAAAGGAAAAAATAAACAAATGGGCCAATAATTAGGTTCGGGGAGAATTGGAGGTCGTTTAAGAATGACTGGAGTCATGGGTATAGTATGAAATTTTAATAATAATGGGAAATATAACACATAAAGATAACACATAAAAACAGAAGAAAACAATCGACAATAGTATAATGGTCGGTTTGAGATTTGATCACATGAGTCATAAGTCAGCCGGCGTCAAGTCTAATCCCCACGACTGGGGTGAAAGTCAGAGTCCAGTGGTGCGATTTTTTCCTACCGCACCGTTGAGATTGTTCACAGAAGAGAGCAGTCTGCTCTTCAGTTACTTGAGATGTCCTGGTTCGTTCAGTGGTTAAGGCTCGCCATCTTCCTCGTCAGGAAGAAATTCAATTCTCGTTCCAAGTGAGTGATCATAGAAGTCGGGATAAAACCCAAGGGGGAAAAAAAAACAGCCTGTAAACAGCAGGACTGTTAGCGATTTGGGATCAACCCTTCTCATCACATCACAGCATAAAGTCTTACAGACTTAAACAAATGCTTCCCTCTATTGGCATAGCCAATCATGTTTGGGTTCACAGTTCAACATAACATCAATTTGATTGTCTATTATAATAATAATTCTCAGTAGCTCTGGAAATACAATTACATATGACAACAATTGTTCAGCTGAATAGGCTCAGTTAGATTCTATTACTCTACACTGTTCAACAAGAAATACATTCATGACAACAAGGATACATTTGGTTGTGTTTCTATACAGCATTTTGACACCTTGTATATCTGTAACACAATAAATAAATAAATATTTTCTATAACAAAATTAAATCAAGTATAAATTCTGGTTCTTTGGTCCACCTTTGTAAAATAATTCCTCCCTAATCAGTTAGCTTTTATTTTTTTATTTTTTTTTATTAAATGTTTGGTTGAGGCATGCATTGCTAATCCTATGGCGTTAGCTATAACGCCCCTGAAGACCTTGTACATCTAGGCCGTACCACCGTTAACTGGTGGTTTGAGATGTTAACTCCTGGGATCTAACGTCTAGCAGCCCACTGCGGTCACCTCGGTTGCTGTAATTAGCTTTTTGAATTTAATAATTTGCTGAATTTAATCTCATTCACTCACCAACGCGCTCCAAGGGTTCCCTCCTACAGAGGATTGGTTCACTCTGTCGTCTCCACACAAATCTATAAGAATGGAATTAATTTGATAAGCACTTTGTTTTTCTTTTCTTTTTTAAGTTGCATCGTTAGCTTTTTCCCTTCTTTTTTCTTTACTCATCGCGTCAGTTCCAAGTTCCCAGTTCTTATTAGAAGGAGTCGAGTCCGCCTCTCCCTCTATCTACGTGGCCCCCAAATCAGGGTTCTTCACGGCCTCGACCGTTGTTTTTTTCCTCTCTCTCTCTGCTCACTAAACGCTCAGCGCTGCGTCGAACGGTTTTATTTCGCGGAGGCGGGACTTATTTCTCTCAGCCAATGAAATTTCAGATTCCCACCTGGACCACTAGTACACAGCTTTCCTCTTATGTTTTTTGTTAGTAATGTTCAAGATTCTTGTTCTAACCAATGTTTAATATTAAACTCGTTATTTTAGTTATTCACCCTTCCAATAATTCATTATGAAATTATTATCTATTAGTTATTTAGTAGGGATGTAAGAAAATATCAATATGGCAATATATCGTGATATTTTTCCCAGCAATATTATATCGATATTCAAAAGCCGTGTATCGGAAATATCGATATGGCAATATATCGTGATATTTTTCCCAGCAATATTATATCGATATTCAAAAGCCGTGTATCGGAAATATCGATATGGCAATATATCGTGATAATTTTTCCTGCGATTATTACATTGATATTCAAAAGCTGTGTATCTAATTCCTGAAAGAATTTACATGCAAACATTTGTGTATTTTCTTTTTGTTTTGCGCAATTCAATCGCCACCCGCTAGTTGGCAGCAGTAATCTTCATCATCTCTTATTGGAGGGACAATTGGCGGAGGGAAAATTATACAAATTGCCCAACCAGCCAACCCTAGTATATACAGAGTAAGATCTTCTGTTGCTATGGATGGTCTGTTTCTAAACTAGAAAACTTAAAAACTGTTAGAAAACGTTTGCTAACATGTTCAGATTTTGAAAATGACTTACATACACATTTGTACTTGTGTTGTATAGATGATGGCAAATGTAACTTCACAAGTGGAAGCTGGTGAAGCAGAGCTCATTCCTGATGCTGCTGATGCACATGATTAGGGCTGCAATTAACGATTATTTTCATAATCGATTAATCTGTCTATTATTTTTTCGATTAATCGATTAATCGGTTTGTTATTGTTTAGCTATTTAACCTATACAAGTGATGGATGCATTTCAGTTAAGAAAAAAAAACATAAGAGAATTGTGCAGTTGACTGCAATCTATTTTATTGCACATGAACACAGTCAGCAGTATAAAATGAGCTAAACAGTGCAAAATATCAGTCCAGAATAATTTTTAGCATTAGCTGGAAGCCTGCTCCTTCCACCATGGATAGTGGCCTCATGTCTTTTACCAGCATGTTTAGAATAGAGTTTGTAAGTGGTATGAATTGCTGGGGGGTGAGTGTCTTCTTCCCCATGTAGTTGTCCATCGTTGCTTGTTTTTTTTTTCTGCATAAGAAACACAAATAGACTGAAATAAGTACACATATAAAATAAAGCAGCACACACACTACAACACTAAATCAATATTATATTATTTGAATTAATTAACAATATACAGTGATCATTTATTTTGAGAGTTACGTTCTACAAAATAGCCCGCACCAGGAGATATTCAGAAAAAAAGTCAATTTTTTTTACTATTAAAAAGCTCTAAGTAAGAAGCTCATGAGGTTTTTACTTTGAGTCGGGAGTGTTTAAATTAGCCAGAGAAATGTGAAAAATGTTTATTTTGTGTAATACTGTTTAAGAAACATGATAAAAATGTGTTGTGAGGCGTTTTACAGCGTTAGATAGTAAAACAGCCTTTTAATAGTAAAAAAAATGACTTTCTGAATTTCTCCTGTATTTAAAAATTGAAAGTGTACAACTATGCCGCGTTATATTCACCTGGACACAGCTTGTCTGTATATTTTTCTCCGCGGAGTTGTCCTTTTTTGAATGAGGAACACAGTTATGGGTTTGTGCCGTTTTTCTCTTAATGAGAACATTCTTATAAACAGACGTGCTAAATTTGGCAAGCGCATGATTCACAACACGGAGGAGATTCACAATTGCATCTAGTCAATTAGAAGTAGAACACCGCAGACTGACGCGGCAAAAAAACATGTTTTACATCCACTATAACAAACTCAGCTAAAACACTAAGTCCAGCTTGTTTATTTTCTGTTACTTACCGGGCTGGCTCTTCCAAATGACGGCTCACTTGACCGCGGTGCTCTTCCTCTGCTGCATCAGCCCCCACATGCTTTCGTCTCAAATGTTCACTTAGGGACGTCGTGCTTCCGTGCCATGCTAGATGGTTTTTGCATATTTTGCAGGTCAACCGTCTTTTCAAGGCATCTAGAGTGAAGTGCTCCCATACTCGTGAGGTTTTTGTCCGGGGTTTCTCTTCAGTTTTGTCGCTTCTATTTTTCTCCCGTATTTCCTCTTGTTCCGCCATCTCTCACAGCAAGATGAGAGTCAGTAACGTGATACGTCATGAAAACCGAGGGCACTCATTGGCTCATTACTGCCACACACTGGCGGCAAATTTAACAGCTTGTAACCGATGTCAGATTGTGGTAAAAATAGACTTTATGCGGTAAAATATGATTATTAAACAACTAATCGATGACTAAAAAAGTTGTTAACTATTTTAATAATCGATTATAATCGATTAAATCGATTAGTTGTTTCAGCTCTACACATGATGATGATATTCACCAGATGACCTCGGTGAACCGTGCAACTCCAGAAAACTCATTTGTCACTAATCATCAGGTACATTTTAACCATCATAACACAAAATAGGTTGTAGGACCATACATGGAGAGCGGGACTGAACCAGTCATCCTGTTTGTTTATCATTGTACCAATCTAGTTTTTAATTTTTATTTATCCACATATACGTATTTAGTGTCACGAGAATCAGCTAAGAAGTGTTTTCACTGTGTTTCTTACAAAATAAAGGAATATGGTCATCATTTGATTTTCTCAGGAACCCAGCTCTTCTTTTGTGGGTCATGACTCAGCTCATCTTCCTCAATGAGGAAGGACCATTTCTAAAACCCTCTCTTTGGCATCAGACTCCAGCTGCAGGTCTCAGTTTCCTGTCTTTCAGCTAAACAGCTGATCTGTCTGCTGGTCATTCATCCTTCTCCTTTATCCATAAAAACTCACTAAACTACAAAAAAGTAACAATCTGTCACAGATCGTTCCATTATCTGTCTCATTATTTACTCCGCAGCTTTGTGGCATGTATGGAAGCAGTCCATTGTGAACCATCTGTAACGGACCACTGCATCCACACCTGATGGCAACCCTGACATGGTGGAGGCAAAATGGAAGTCACTTGTGAATCATGTTCAGGACATCCATGAACACGAGACACCTGAATTTCCAAATTTTCTCCATCTTCCACTGGAAGGACAAAGCAGAAACAAGCAGTGGCTGGTTCCAGGTAATTATTGGAAGTCTCGTGAGTGTTTGAACTACACTTTAATTTTCCTGGAAGTAAATTTAATGTGTACTTTATTTAAATGTGTCTTGTTTGTCTACAGGATCAATATCAGTAGTCAAGTTGGAGGAAGCAGCATTTCAGCCAGGATTTGTGAAGGATGTGAGCAGCTGTGCATATATAAGTATGTGTGTGGATGCATAACTTAACATGCATGTTCATCATATTTAAATGACTACAATTACAGACTATGCCACAGCACTTCTCAGCCGGCTGCAGGATGCCTACGCCAACAACCTAACAGGACTAAGCAGAGCAACATCTGGAATCAAATCAGCTGATCCTGGACCACTGACAGCCACATGTGACCGAGTGGACAAGAATGAAGCCATGGAACAATATGTGTAATACTCATTAAAAACCAAGCAACAAGTTCTTTCACAATTGAAATATTTTTATCAGTTCATGCAAACATCATTTTACAATTTTAACAGATACCACAGATCAGGCCAGTGGAAGCCTCTGTACTGGCCATCTTCACCCGGAAAGGTTGCTCTGATGGCATTCACCACACATGATGGAAGAGGCTTGCGGATGAGTCACCCAATGATGTCATGTTCCCATCGGATCATCTGCCTGTAATGTAAACATTTTAAAAAGATCATCTCCTCACCTGACAAGCGTATTGCTTTTTAAAGTTATTTCTATTACTTATATATTCTAGGGATGTGTATTGGTGAAATTATGGCGACACGATATGCTTCACCATACAGTGAAGATACATATAAACAGATATATAAGGCGATACATTCAACCAGACAATATTAGCAATTTTTTTTACTGAATTTGTTGTAAAATTCAATTAACAGTCCAAACTGATACGCAACGTTTAACATGAGGTATCTGAACCATGATAGAGGGATTTACATTTCAATGGTGGAAACAAAACCCGTTGCACACCGCTGCCAACTAGCAATCCACGTATGAATTGCACCGAAAGAAAAGAAAATACAAATGTTTGCATGTAAATTCTTCCGAGAATTCAATACACGACTTTTAAAAATTGATATTTCGAAGGAAAAAATATCGCAATATATTGCTATATCAATTTTTTCTTACATTTCTAGTCTATTTCATATATATTTATAGGTAACACTTTACAATAAGGGTCCCTTTATTGACGCTACTTAGTGCATTATTAAGCATTAATAAATCATTAAATAAAGTGTTAACTGCTTTTATGCATTATATAGCCTTATTAAACATTATTTAAGTAACATCTAAAGTACAGTGTAGGATAAGTGGATGAATTAGTTAGCTGTTAGTTATTGCTTATTTGCTGCGAATACACAACCATAATATATTATCAAGGGTTAATTAACACATTAACTAACATGGTAATTACCACAAGTGATTTAAATTAAAAAATGCAAGTGTTATTTAAAGCTTAGTACTGCATTAATTAACGTTAATAGTTAACTGCTTAATAATGCATTAAATAATAGGTTTAGTAAAGCTATGTAACGCATTAAAGCAGTTAACACTTTAATGGTTTATTATTTGGTTGCACTAAGAAACGTTAATAAAGGGACGTTTATTGTTACGTTTTGGTTTAGAGCTCATCTTTTTTGTGGTGCAGATCTCCCTTTTATTACATTTAGACTGTTGTGGGCTTTCGGTTTAGTTTAAAAAAATAACCTTGAGTTTGGTTTAACCACCCAGTTTAGAGTTTGGACCTTTGGAGATATTTATTTTGGTCCAGAACTCAGTAATCTTTGCCCAGCGGGACATCCCTACTTATTTGTACTTTTGTTTTAATTCCCCACAGGCAGAATTAGTTTTATTATTCCCAACCTGTGGATGGAAAGAATTATGGTTGTTTTTTGTAGTTGTAAATAAACCTGATCGTCATTTTAACTTTTAAATCCCATGTTGCTGTCCCTTCCTTTTTGCACATGAGCCAAACTCCCAAGGAAGGGTCGTAACATCACTCGTCTCGCGCACATAAGTGACCAAAACAAAGCAGCATGGAGACACTCTGTCTCCAACCACCTCTCAGGCAGCAGCCTGCACTCCCAGAATATAACCAAACACCAAAACATAACCAACCACAACACAATAAAAGCAGTGTTTTACAAAATGGAAGGCCTGTAGTGTTTATTCTCTTACAGTAACAATTTATCAATTTTTTTGAAGAATTTATTTGAGATTTTCTGGTTTTTATTATTTGTGCAATAGAAAAATAATCGTTAGATTAATCGTGTAAATGGCCGTTAGAATAGTTGACTATTTGTTAAATTAATCGTCAGAATAATCGTTTTAAAAATAATCGTTTACCCCCAGCCCTATTTAATGGTATTAACTCAAGATTGGGTCAAATGAACTCAAGAGGTTGGGTTAATTCAACCCTCAAATTGGGTTGTCTATCATAAATAAAGCAACCCAAAACTTGGGTTGAATATGATAACCCAAGTTTTTGGGCTAAGATAACCCAGAAATAGGGTTGGTCCCTTGAAACCCAGGACATGGGTTGTTTTTAACCTTACAGATTTTGTGTGTAGAGATGTACTGGAGCTTTACTCATTTAGTTTGTATTGTTGTAGATAAGGTTTGTAAGAATGTATGATTGTATAAATAAAGCATGGTGTTAAAATATTTTAAAACTTCTAACGAAAAATGGAAGAATTAATAGTGAAGTAATATTGCTAGTTATCCATGACACTACATTTGTTTGAGACATTAAATCTGTTCTATGAAAAGCAAAGATTTGTTGTTCAGTCTTTATACAAACTACAACACATTTCAGTTTCATAAATAATGTGTCCTTACTCATTAAACTGCAGATTTATGGGCCCATGTTGCTCTTTAAACAGGTGGTATGCCAGCCTTAGAACAAAGGGTAGCCCTCAGATCCAGGATGACCGGTTACACTGGATATGAGGTGCAGGTGGCTGCAGAGCCAGCAGCAGCTGCCTGAAGGGTTTGGAGCTGACAGCACACACTATGGATGATGCTGTCCATTGCTCCACTGCTGCCATACTGATACACCTGAGCAATGCAGATAACATAAATTATAAAGTAAAGTTATGAAAACTATGATTACTGAGCATTAGCTTTTAGCTAAATATGGCTCATAGCTAATATAGCATATAGCTAAATATGGCTAATAGCTAATATAGCGTATAGCTAAATATGGCTAATAGCTAATACAGCATATAGCTAAATATGGCTAATAGCTAATATAGCGTATAGCTAAATAAAGCTAATAGCTAATAAAGCATATAGCTAAATAATTGTATGATCATTAAAATTGTTAGCACTTCAGCTGTTTGACTTAGTAAACTTATCTGTCCCTATGCTATATGTAGCTGTGTTTATACATATTTAATGACATTAGGCAACTCCTTACTTACAAATAAAAAGTATGTTTTGGAAATTCACTTACCAGTTCACGTTGCACAGTCTGTGCGCATTTTGACTTTCCCACGACTCAATTTCCCTTCTAACACCGTTTAAATACTCCCTCTCGTGGCTGCCACCATTAGGTGTCGACTCAAAATTACGTGGTTGTGGTCCTTCAGCCCTGAAATTGTGTGTAAATTCTCATTTCGATTCTGGCGACATCTCCCGGTAAAGCTCCGTGAAAACAGTCACTAGTGAAGCGAACAATTTCTCCCTCCCACGTCACCTTCGGTTTTTTACCAGAAGCAGTGCTTGATTTTTAAACCAAACGTTCCCGGAATACAAATACTGATGTCAATTCAAAGTTCACTAAAGGCAAAGCAGATGCCGGAACACGCACGGGGAAGGGCTTCGCTGAAGTTTTTGACAATTAAAAATTGCGCCCACATTTTCAAAGTTAGCACACTTTTCTTCTAACAATGGTAGATTTTGCATATTTACTGTTCCCCTGCTTCAGCCCTCTCCCCTGCACAGCGGCCACAAACTCCCTGGTGTGCCTGCAGCCTCTGAGAGGCGAAATGCTTTACGGTCCTGCGAGGGACTGAGGTTTGCAGGAGATCTGAATTGTGTCAAATTAGGGCTGCACAATATATCGAAAAATTATCGTCATCGGGATAACAGGACGTGCGATAGGCCCATCGCAAAGCACGTCAAAAACGGCGATAAATGTTTGGTTCAAACATTTCCATCCGTGTCATACATCAACTTTTTGTAAACCAGCTCTGTTTTTTACGCGGAAGTATTATTTGACCAATCAAATGTAGCCCTTCTGATATGCGGCCAATCAGATGGGTCCATTCACGTAATACCCTCCCCCAAACACACGCACACACACACACGTACACATACACATTGTCACGGCTGCCAGCCTGAAGAGGGAAAAAGCAGCCAGGATCGCCCAGCTCTGGTGATTGACCGGACACCGCCCCTCCTCCTCCTCCCTTCCAGGCTGCTGAGGAGCACAGCTGAGCTGAATCCATCTGATGACCAACACATGGGATAAAAGAGCTGTGCCTTCAGCAGTCTGGGAGACAGAAGTGCAGGGGTTCTGCTGTTCTCCATGATTTGTTTTGTTTTAACCCCTTCGTTTGTTTGCTCGTTCCTTCGTTTTGATGAGTTTAACTTTTAAAGTTTAAACTCTTGTGATCCTGTGGGATCTTGTGTTTGTGTGATCGTTTGTTTTAAAGGTTAACTTTGTTTGTGGAAATATGATTGACTTAGGTTTTAAACACCTTAGTTGTGGTTGAACTTTTAACTACGTTTTAACCAGGTGTTTTAATAGTTGATCATTCGTCTTTTAACGTTAACCTTTTTGAGAGTTTGTGTGTGTTGCATTATCTTTATAATGCTCGTCGTCTGTTTTGCTTGTTTTTAGAAACTTTTTATAACAATAAAACCCCTTTTAATATCCACTCCAGTTCTTATGTTATCCCCATCCTTCACATTTTACCATCTCATGTCGGGGACGTAACAACATACACAAACTATTGCAAGCGCCTTAACTAGAGCTCAGTCAATTTGTGTAATTTCATCCAATGGTTTACGTAAAAACTAACACTTTTATATACGTGTTTGAAGCCACTATGCAACAAAGCTCTGCCTGATCAACACTATAAATGATAAATGATCCGCACTTGTATAGTGCCTCTTAGAGTAAGGACTCCAAAGCGCTTTACACTACAGTGTATCATTCATCCATTCACACACACATTCACACACTGATGGTGATGAGCTACGATGTAGCCACAGCTGCCCTGGGGCACACTGACAGAGGCGCCCCACTATTTAATTCAGTCATTTGTTATTCTCCCAATCAAGTACTAACCAAAACCTCATGCTTTATGCAAAACATTAAATGATTTTCAACATACCAATCTTTACAGAAAACATAAAGCCCTAAAAAACTGCACATAAAATATATTTTAAAAACAAAATTCACTCATCACTTAGAGCAGTAGTTCCCAAACTTTTCAGCCTGACCAACAGATGTTCCTTCATATTTTTATGTTATTTATAAATTTTCATTACGTTTGGAAAGTTTTAATGTATATATAAATATATAAATCTCTTAAAATTTTATGTTTTACTTGTTTTATGATTATGTGGCACACTTGACTTCCATACAACACGTCTGCCTCTTTTTACGGCTTTTTTTTTTACATTGTCGCTACATCTGTCACGTTTGCGGTATTTTACCATCATTTCTACATCCATCACGTCCCAGAGAAGGTTAAACAAACATCAAACCCAACTTTTGGAGCTTGTAAACTCCACACACTCTCATGCAGCACCAGATGTCTGATGCTGCAGCAGCGTCAATCTTCCTGGCTGGATGAGTGGATTTCTTCATCAGAGTCAACATTCTGCTTCATAATCAGAGTCAGTCATTACCAGACAAAGTGATCAGTCTGCAAAGACCAGAACTGCCGGCAATTATACGATTTATATAATATTTGCACACTTCATGCTGCGCGCTCCTCTCCCCGACTGGGAGCCTCTTGGCGGGAGGCGATTTTCAAACTCTAAAAACTCCCAAACTTTGCTCAGCCTGAAGGTTACACATCTCCACTATCTTCTGATGTAAAGTAGTAACTTCATGAGGGATCATATTTGTAGATGAGACTTGTTAAAGTCAGCAATGAGGCTTTGGCACGTATAACGAGTAAGTCCCAACACTGACAACAACGTAATGAAACTAGAACCAACATGCATAAACAGACAGATCAGTCCCGCCTACTTGCACTGATGGTCTTTTTTAAATACGCAGTAATCGCTGCTTGTCTTTTTCGCTTCATCCTGCATCCTAGCAGCAACCACTTTGGCGCCTCTGGAGTCGTTGTTTGTTTACGTCATGCTGCATTCAATGTAATTGGAAAAAGGAGCTTCAAGCGCTTAACTTCCGATTTTGTTTTCTTTCTGGCCTTAGTGCGGGGGGACGAATCGGGGTCGATCTGAATCTGGGGGGGGACAGATCCCCCCCCCCTTCCCCCACCCTATCTGCACACCTGACCACCAGTGCACCAGTGCGGTGAAGTCATCGGAGGTCGTGTTGTCAAAAAAATCGATACCTAGATAAAAATCGAAGCTAAAAGTGGTATCTAAATTAGATATTACATCCCTGTGGTATCGATATTATGGACTATTATACACTGCCTTCTTCAAGTACACCGACACGCACGACAGCCAGATGCCGTAAAGCAACCTTCGCCTCCCAGACAAACAGAAGAAGACGCCGCATGGCTACATTGCAATTTCCCACGCGAGTTGTCTCCGATCCAAGTTTTGTCTGCCAAATAAATAAATAAAAACATAAGCAGCGAATTTGGGAGGCGCTTCACAGCCCAACTTAATTAGCATACCAAGCCCGACACGCAGTTGTATATTCACGCTTATGTGCTTAAAGGAAACTCCCGTTTATTGCAACCCGGACTTAATTTCTAGCATGCAGTACGTTTGTTTACTCACGCTGACAACTTTGGTGCTACTTGGATTCCCCGGGGTATTTAGATCCATCGGCGAATCGCCATCAGCGTATATCCATATAACGGGTGCGAACGGACACCCATGGTGCAGCCTCGAAATAAGACATTATCTGCACCAAAACATCTTCATGTCGAAAGGTTTTGTTAGGAATCATTAACATGATTCCCCTGTTCGTTTGGAGCGGGTCTGGGATTTCTAGGCGTGAACAGAATAGCTGCAGCTAATCTAACCGGCGCTTTTAATGACATCACTGCCGTGCGCCAGTCTGTTTTTATTAAGATTACCGGTAGATGTACCTTTGTCCTACTGTGGAGAAATTCATTTTCTCCCTTTATTGACCAACTGAGTTGTTCAAAAGTACAGAACAAAATATATGGCATTACATCTTATGACAAAAATGCACCTTAAACAGAGTTTAAGCAGCAAAACATCACTCTGCAAATAGTGTATATAGTGAGACAATTCATGATTAAAGTGTTAACTTTCGCCAGTTTTTGTATGCACGTTTAAAAAATGCTGATACTTGAAAGGTTTAAGCACTTAATACACTTAATTCTTAACATTTAATTTTTGCAATATAAATTGAGGAATGTTATTTTTTGAATAAACTTGTTCAATAAATTGGTGTTTTTAAATAGTATCGAAATCGAGTATCGAGTTTTTTTTCCCCCAGTATCAAATCAAGTTTGAAATTTTAGTATCGTGACAACCCTAATCGGAGGACAAAACAGGTGATGTGCTCCGCTCCGCAGCAGCGAAACGCATCAGGCACAAATAAAAGGCATGAAAGCATTTAAGGATATGAGCCGACATAAACGGTCACGTGTTAAATATTGTTTTTGAGGTGGCGACACTTTGAGAACGTTACTGTGGCCGTGCTCAGGGCGCTGCTGTCTGGAGCGCATCAATGATCAGAGCTCTGCGCCTCTCAGCTCAAAATAATCCCAGAAGAGTCCACATAGATAATGTAAAATAAGTAGAACCAGGATTGTTTTCTGACTCCCCCCTGGGTGTGTAAGTTGAGGCCTTCCAGGGGAGCATGACGCCCTTTCAGATGAGCCAGGTTATCTTTAGCTCACCCGTAATTCAAACCCTGCGTATAGCACAAGGTGGTCGCGTGAGACTACAAATATGCATCACGAAAAGCGAAGTCATCGAACCAGACCAAAAAAAAAAGTGCTGCAAGGTAGGGCTGCTCAATTAATCGAATTTTAATCCCAATTACGATCTGAGTTTTGAACGATTATAAAAACAAAGCAAGCCGATTATTTGCTCCTCCAATTTGCGCTGCCCTGAGTTGCAAATGAAGCGCTCCTCCCACAGTGTTGCCAACTTAGCGACTTTGACACTATTTCCAACAGCTTTTCAGACCCCCTTCTTGACTTTTTAAATCCTAAAAGTACCTGGCGAACACCTGAGAAACATTTCTGGTAACCCTTAGCTACTTTCTGGATAACTGTCGTCGACATTTCCTGCAGGTTAGCTAAACACTCTGCCTGCGCTCCGGACCATTCTTCAGGACATCCACCATGTCCGTAACAAGTCCGGACCTGCTACTAGGGGCTTCGTCCGGATAAATTCCGGAACACGTTATCCGGATGTTTGTATTCAGACAGAAAGGTCTTACGGACAGATTCCGGAACATTTCCGTTTTTCATGGCCTGTCTGAAGGGGGCTTAGGAAAGGGAATGACGTAGTGATGTGTCAGTCGCTAAAGAAACGGCTCTCAGAGCTGGCTCCCTGTGGATTAACCAGAGTGAGTGACACACACCGTACCTGCGGACTCCTGAGCCGCTAAAATCGGCTAAATGTGCCCGTGCAGCGCGCTAAACACACGTGCAGCTTGCCCCTGATTGCTGTGAGACCGGGTTGGGGGGTGGGGGGTGCAGCTGTGGTTGGGACAATTATTACATCAACTGATGGACCTGTAGATAAATAGTTTATAAATAAAGTATAAACAGATAGAAATAAGTTCCTCACACTGATAAATAATAACTAACCTCTCTGAGGACACGGTGCTAGTGCACTCTCCTACAGCACCTTGACACTAGGGCCCGACCGATATATCGGCCGATATAGGGGTCATTAACACTATCGGCTATCGGCCAAAAAGATGGCCGATATTGCGCTACCTATCCAGCAGATGGCGCCAGCTTTATAATCTCATGTTGTGAGGCTCCATTCCTCGAGGGGTGGAGCCACCGTCACGGCACACATGCAGCGGAGAAGCAGAAGCAATTCGGTCAAGCAGAGATGACGGTGATGAGGAAGTAGGAGGTAAGTCTTCAGTTTTAAGCATATTTGTTGTGTCAGTGGTAAGTTGAACGGTAAAATAAGCAATGACAAAAGTATGTTTCCCCTCAACATGCTTCCTGAGTTTATTGTGTGCCTCGAGGCCTCGTATTGAAAAGCTAACCTGAAAAAATAAAATAAAACTGCCGCAGCATTACGCTCTATGCAGAGCTCACGCTGCTTCCCCTTTAGTCATGCAGGGCAGTAACATTGGCCTTTTTCTGGTAGACATTCTGGAATATTCTCAGACAATTTCCTCCGCTCTTCTTCAGCAGTCTTTTCAAACGCGGTTCAGCCACGGCTCGCAAAAAAAATAGTGCAGACGCCAAAACGATCGCTGCATGGCGTGGGCAGAGCGCCGGCGCGCAGCGCTTCGGCGGCCCGTGCGGCCTATAGAATAGGATAACAAGGGTGACGAATGAAGGCGGTCCCTGTTTCGCAGCGCTTCGGCGGCACACGATCGTTGTCGCAGCTGAGGACGGGCGAGGGGGGGTTGGCAACAAAGCAATGAAATGCTGTGCAGGGATTCCCCCCTCCTCTTCCTAGCTGGGAGAGGAGTAGGGGCAGTAATACGAGAAAATAAACATTCCTCTCTTTAATAGAATAAATCTATTGTATTTTTTCAGCCTTATATTTTACATAAGGCTTATACATTGCCACATACTAGTCATTTAACGCATCTTATTTTTATTTTCCTAATACTGTCGGCTTTGGAAAGGAAAACACAAAAGTGTAAAACTCCACAGACTCAGAAAACAAAAAACTTGAATGTTAGATTTATACTGACTGAGTTTGAGTGTTCTGTTGTTTTTGAGATTGCAAAATAAATCTTATTTGCATTACTTGGAAACCCTAGTGAGTTATTGAGACAGTTCTTTGGTGTGTAATAGAGAAATAAGTTAGCATCAAAAAGGCAGAGAATGAAGGGTTTAATCTTAAGAACATTTGTATTTATTTCTTTTTTTTTGTGAGGGAGATTTATCGGCCATTATATCGCTATCGGCCTTTGTTAAAAGTTTTAGATCTGTATCGGTCCCAAAAAAAGCATATCGGTCGGGCCCTTCTTGACACGACTAAATACATATTATGCAACATTTTGTGAACATCAATTTATTTGCATTTATTTGTTATAAATGCTGCTGTATAATTCTTGCTGTCAGTATTTGCAAGATTGGTATTTGGGTCAGTACTGGTTAGACTTAAATGAGTTAAACCAAGGTCTATAGCCCTTGGGTCATAAACTATGAGCTATAAGTATATTGGTCTTTTTATACTGGGACCAGGAGTTATTTTAGTGATCATCTTGTTTGTTATTTATTTTTGTCCTGATTGTTCCCTGAGCAATTATGACTGAATAAAAACAAATAAATTCAACATAAATTGAAAAATCATCTTAAATGATCGAGATCTCAATTTCAGTCACAATAATCGTGATTATTATTTTTGCCATAATCGAGCAGCCCTACTGCAAGGTCAGCAATCTTCCCACAGGAGGAAAGAAGCACCACAAATCTGGTCGTGTGGTGAGTAGCAGCTACGCTAGAGGAGAGATTATGATGTGACGTCACATATGCAACCCGCATTTCTGGTGTTAGTCATGCTAATTACGAACTTTTACAAGCTGATATATCTCAAAGTACGTGACTGGCGTGGTCGAAACACCCATCATTACTTTTCATTAAAACTGCAGTACAACACGTGTGATCCAGGGCGTAAGGCAGAGCGGATTAGAAAACAGCGTTTTTAGCCCCGTTGACTTGCCTTCCTTTTCTCGTTCTTCCGGGGACCCGTGAGCCGACCGGAGAGGGAGGAGACGTAGGCTCCCCATAACCTTCCTTCCATAGACTCTTTTGGGCTTTTCTCACTTTAAAGTTCTCGTTATATTCTTACACACTGCACCTTTAAATCTCCACCAAACATGTCAACATAATTCCGACCCGCAGCTGCGTTAAGTCAGATGCACCAGCAGGAACCCACCCACCCGCAGACACCACTAACACACGTTTCAGGTAAACATGGCTGTTTGGGAACTAGTACAGCAAACACACTAGACTTGATGAGTGACCTTTCCGGAAGCAACCAGCAGCAGCGTGCTGTTGGCGAGTCACTGGAGCGTCACGCTGCGTCACATTAAGCCTCACGTCTGTGTGTGGAGCTCATTATCATTACTACTGCTGTCTTAAACCAGTGAGAGACCTGTAGCTTTAGCATACGCGCTGACCACATGGGTGGTGTCCGAGACAACACAGTCCCTAACTCCACCTCATTACACTGCACACCGGAACACCGACGGTCCGGTTCTGGTCCAGTCGAACCCACCTTTCTGACAGCCTTGTGTTCGCCTCTCCGGACCGTTTCCGACAAACGTTTCCCCGGTTCACGCAGCAAAGTCATACACGGGAAAGATGAGCTGCAACTTCTGCACGGTGACGTCACAGGCGCGCAGAGTAGACTCGTCTGGTTCCGGCGAAAGTTTCAAAATAAAACCCCTAACTTATTTGTATGGTTGGGTGAACTTTTTGAGACTAAAACGAAGCAAAACCAGAAATAATTAGTTGTGGTTTTTAGGACGTTATACTCATTAACTTAAAGTGTATGTTACATGTAATTAAATCTACTTGAAAGATCACATGCTGACTATAATTTTGAAGGCACCCGAATTTGTGATTTTAGGCTGTAAGTAGTTCCCAGATGATTTCTAGGATTACCGAGGGAATTAAATACATTTTCAGGCAAAGACTGAGGAGTTGGCAGGAGCACTGTTTCCTCAGAGAAAGGCCACAGAGTATGTTGCGTTATTCATGACTGCGACACAGTTGTCAGCCAGATATTACAGGAGATTTGGAAACCTGTATGGTTCGTCAGTGATTCAACCAATCAGCTTGCAGAGCTAAGCCACCGCCCCCTGCGCTGCCTCTCCTCTCCTGACAGCAGGTCTCCAAACGCACCTCGTGAGATGTTTTATTTGTTTTAGAAGAATGTTTTTCCAGCAGTAAAAATAGACTTGATGGAAAATCTTAAAGCACTTGATGTTCCTGAAGGATCCTCAGGTGTTCTCCCACCAATGTGGAGATGCTTTCCGTTAAACGGAAAGTCAGACTTTCACAGGCATCCAGATAATCTCAGAAAAGAGGTTTTTGTTTGTCAAGAGCACTACAAGGTTCCATTTATAATCTACATGAAGGTGTAAAGAAAACAGAAATGACTGAATGCACTTTAGTTCTTGCTGGTGTGTTTTTCAAATCAAATCAAAGATATTAATCCCAGAGGGAAATTCTTTCTTTAGCTACCTCACCAATGTGTTTATCAAGAACTTTACATGTGACATAATAGTCCACCAAAGTGCTGTGGAGAGAAAACATCATAAAACTATAAACTGTAGGTTTTATTTATTTAATTTAAAAATGTGTTTTTATAAATAAATATTTATATTTATATATATATATATATACATATATATATATTTATAGACATATGCATATGTATATATATATATAAATATAAATATATATATACATAAATTCATATGCATATATATGTATATATATGTATATATTTATATACATATATATATTTATATTTATATACAGATATATGTATATAAATATATATACATATATACGTGTACATATATATGAAGCGTTTGTGTGTGTGTGTGTGTGTGTGTGTGTGTGTGTGTGTGTGTGTGTGTGTGTGTGTGTGTGTGTGTGTGTGTGTGTGTGTTTAAAAACAACATCTGTAATTTCTTTGCCTGAATCTACTTTTCCACTGCAGGAACTGGAGTCAGACACAAGGGGGTGACGTTAAGTCTGAACTTGACATTGTGTTTGAGAGCTGCTGTTCCATGTCTTGCTTTTTCCACCAATCACCCGTTAAGGTTCCAAACAGCAGGGCACAGTTCCAATGATCCCGATCCCAGGTGCAGAAAGCCCTGCTGCTCCTCTGACCCTTCACCGACTTGCATTGTCTGGTTTAAACGTTAGTAAATAACCCAAATAGATGTAACTCTTCTATTTGAAGGTTCACTGCATATCCTTTGTTTTCACTTAAGAGAATCACTGTAAAGAATAAAAGGCTATCTATAATTAGGGTCCTCCAGTTTTTCTTGAGGCTGCAACCCTTCAGTAGCATCTACAAAGATATAACAACCATCAGCCAGCGAAAAGGTCAGACCTTCACGAGCCTCTGAGCCCAGTGCAACCACAGAGCTGAAGGAAAGTCGGAGCCTACAAATCTAGACCTACTGCAGCAGCAAAATCTCTAGCCATGCTCCGTTGTGGCCACACTGAGTTGAGCAATTTTAGGTCGGGCCAATCACAGTGCTCTATGTTTGTAGGGAGAGGTTTGGCGGGCTTAGCACCAGTGGAGAAAAACTACAAACATGGCATCGGCTCAGGAACAATGCTCGTTTAAAAAGCTTCGGCATCAACTTTGGATGATTTAAACTTGAGATTTTCTTGAGACATGATCAGATAGAGGTACCCAAGTTTTTGATTTAGGAAAAGGAAAGACCTTCTGCTTCTTTGTATTGTGGACCGTGCTGTTGACTGATTTCTGTAGTGATGAATGCATTATGCTGTTTGTTGCTCTGATTGGTCCTAGTGTTGTCCAATAGCATGCAGAGACTGTTTGAAAGACAACCGTAGACGTGGCCATCCTATAGAATTACATATATAGGACGACTTGCCAGGCTTGAAAAGTTTAGTTTTCTAGCAACTTTTCAGCGTTTGACATTTGACCTGATGAGTTATTCACTCTTCAGATCAGGAACACTGTTTAACCATGATGTCATGATGCTGTTTTGCACAGCAGACTTATGAAAACTCACCAACAGCTGTGTTTGATGAGGCTGGAGGTGCTCCCAGCAGCTTCCTTACCCCGGCGTGTGGAGAGTGTCCTGACATGAACAGAAAATATTGATGGAGCCCGTCTCTCCCGCCCAAGATCTTAGACACCAGCCTTGCAGGCAGAAGAAAAGCCTGAGGGCTGAGGAGCTCTGAACTCATGAACTCTCACCCTTCCAGTAGGATTTCAGGTGCTTATTAATGACCGTAGGATAGGCTGACCTGAGTAACGTGTTTAGTTCTCCATGTCTGACGTGCTGATGAATGACAATAATGAACAAAACCGCTGAAATCAACGTCTTTTTTAAAGTAAGGTTACAAGTTCTAAGTTGTTGTCCGTGTGAGGATTCAAACACAGTCCAGACGTCACAAAGGCTCTGCTGTACGGAGCATCCCTGGGCATTTACAACCATGTGTTTACAGAACAGCAGGAAGGAGAAGAACATGGAGTCACGTTGGAGGGGTTTGGACACGTTTACATCTAAAGGAATTTCACTCCTTTGTTTTCCATCTTTAGGGAACCTGCAGGACAAATACTGAGTTTACGCCACAGACCTGTAAAAACGTCTTCAGCTTCTGAGTTCGTGCTGTCAACAAAAACAAGTGATTCCAGAAGCAGCCACGGCCCTGCCGTCCCGCCACACCTTAACAATGAAATGAATACGAACATAAACTGTGAAGCGACAGTTCAGATGGTTTTAGGCATGCAGCTTGGAAGGACCTCAGTTGTGAGAAACAGGGATGAATTCTGACCACAGAAAAATGTTTCTGCTATCACAAGCAACTTTATTTTAAGACACGTCATGGCAATTTCTGCAAATGTTGTTTTTTATAAGCTTTCACCAAACACGTATAACACATATCACCACAAGCGGAGCTAGCTGCTGCAGCATTTCTGGCTGCAGCTCCCTAATGAAGCTGGGAAAACCATGATATTTGAGGCTGGAATAGCTTTTTGACACTTGAAACTGACCTTGTGAGTAAATATTAACTTGTCATTAACTCAGTCAGAATTAATCTCTGTTTCTTCAAACTGAGGTCATTCATAGGGCTATCTAAAACGGGTCATATGTGAGTCTTCGCTGTAGCTTTTGCTTCCAAATGGTGTCTTGCTAGGGACTGTTTTTAGTTTCAGATAAAATCCTGTTTGTTTTAATGGAATTTCTTGTCTTTATTCATTAATACGCTGATAAAAAGTTAGTTTGGCAATAAACTGAGATGCAAACATGACTGGTCAGTGCTTTTACACCGCTGCCACGTCTCTGAGTCCTGGAGTCTGAAGTCACCATTACAATAGATGAGGTGAATAATGAGCAGATGCCAGAAAGGTTTGGTGAAGAGCTGAGTCCAGAGAGACAGAAGCATGCTGACCAGTCAGAGCCAGCGCTCAGGCCTGCGTCAGAGCTGGCCCATATGAGGTCCTACGGGCCATCAACGGGTCACAGGAGGTCAGGAAAACACCCGATGGTGTGTTGAAGGGCCACGCTGTTGGTGAGGAGTCGGGTTTGAGCCACGTGGGTCAGGAGTTTGTGATTTTAGAGCGGAAACAATCGCTAAAGCAAAACAAACTCGGATCCATTTTTTTAGATTTTGAAGTGACAAAAGCACAACGTTGAGGTAAAATATTATCTTGAGAGAATGTTTGTGCACACTGCCGTGTAAAGAGGTCAAGTCAAACCTTTGGTAAACTTTCTGACTGTGCAAGAGAAAATCGGTCAGGTTTATTCACGGCAGGAAATAAACTCTGTGATTACCTGCTAAAAGACTGGTGTAGGCGTAAGGACGTACCTCCGGAGTCTGATTTATAACGCCAGAAAACAGTAAAACTTCAGGAAAAAACAACAAAAAGACCAATTAAAGGAAAAAAAAAAGTGCACTATTTTGAGTACGAGTTTGTGATTGTGAATCGTCTTCCCCCTGACTCCCTCAGATGCTCTGAACACCAGGATGTAGAGCTCACCCGGACCTGGGAGGACTGTCCAGGGGGAGACGTGGGTGAGTGTGTCCAGGGCTCTCATGGCTGCGGTGACGACGGCGCCCCAGCAGGGTCGTGCAGCTTCCTGACGTGTTTCTTCAGGTCAAAGTTCCTGCAGAAGCCCTTCCCACAGGTGGGGCAGGTGAACGGCTTCTTGTCGTTGTGCGTGTGCATGTGGAAGGTGAGGTTGTACACCTGGTGGAAGGCCTTGCTGCAGATGGAACACTTGAACTGTTTCTCCCCGCTGTGCGTCAGCTTGTGGTTCTTGTAGTTTCCTGCAATGGGTCAAAACAACGGGTCATGAACAGCAGAAACACGCGTGACTGAACTCGGGTGCATCTCGTTACAGGCTGTTGTCACTTCAACATGGAAACCCAGATTAGAATCAATAATCTGAGGAAGGGATCGATGCGGTGACCGTCAGAAACGCTAAACTCAACTTCTGAGAACAAGGTCCTTCGTTTGAAAACTACTAATGGCTCCGTCAGTGGCTCGTTTGGGTTAACACGGTAACCAGTTACTACTTCACCTCCTTCTCCACAGCCGGTTTATGTTTGGTGTCATTTTGCCTTTGTCACATGACATGTGGATAAACTAAATGGGCATATTTTAGGTTTTTAAGCTGCAGAGCAGAAAACAGACGACAAATAGAAAACAATGAAGTCCAGTTGAAATGCTCCGAAAAAGACCTTCTACAGATGTTTGCAGATGCCAGGTCAGAGCTCCAAAACTCGCCCAGCAGTTAATTACAGAACAACAACGTTGCACGAGGACCGAGGAGAAGACTGAACTTAACAGATCTGATCTGAATCACATTGATTACGTAAGACATTTCTATAAATATTACTTAATAAAGTAGAAGTTCCATCATGACGAATCATCTGACAGTGAATGAGGCCCATTTTTGCACAATATCATTGTGACATAACCAACTTTATTATCAGCAGAAGGGACATTTCATTTGTCTTTTGTCAGATTTGTTCAGCTAATTCTGAGTTTTGGGCGGCTTTCAGAAGAAGACATGAATGCAGGATGGAGCACGTTTAGACGGAGTCATGCACTGAGCTGAACAAAAACACACAATCAGCCTAATAACCTAAACTAAATCATAAGTCTGCTTTGTCTGATTAAAAGAATAAACCTTATGGTTTAACGGGATCTAACACCTTCTGCTCCAGATGAATTAAACATGTAATTAGATAAGAGAAAGGCGTGTTTGCTTTTCATCTTAGAGTGAACATTAATGCTTGTTATGTTTATCTTGTTGGTTTTATTAACAGTCAGATGTTTGCATAGAAAACAGGGTTGTAGAAGTATGAGCTGCAGGTTTGCTGTAAAACAAGCAACCTCTCTGGGTTTGATCATAATTTCCTCTTTAGCTGCAGGAACAAAAGCCGGATCCGAGCAGGAGCCGCTGAGCTCGAGTCAGAAGCGTGTTACCTGATGACTGCATTAAAGTTTAAGCTGCAGAGCAGAGGGAACCGTGTTTTATGTGTTAGATCGTGGGTGTGCCACCACAAAGGAAGGTTCTGAACATTTAAAATGAATGAAGCTGAAATTACGTAGATCAAATAAAATGTGAAGAATTTTAAAGTCTCCAGCTGAATCTATTTTGTTTTAAACAATAAAACATAAACTTGTTGTAAAATGTAAGATGTTTAAATCCCTGTTTAGTAAAAACATTGTGGAAAGGTTTCTGGTTTTATTTTGGGGCTCAGGAGAAATATTCTAAACCTTCACCTGAAACAAACTTTATATTTAATTTCAAAGACCAGCAGCAGAGTTAGGGTTCCTCAGACCAGCTGCTCCTCACCTTTCTGATGGAATCCTTTCCCACAGAACTCGCACACAAACGGTTTGTATCCTGCGTGGATGCGCGTGTGCGTGTTGAGGGTGGAGCTCCGGTTGAAGGCTTTCCCACACTGGTTACACTTGTGAGGTTTTTCCTGCAGAAACGATTCAGGAGGAAAGAGTTGGTCATTTAAACGATCCCTTGTGTCTGCTGAGCCCGAAGCTCCGTTTGCAGGCTGGTGTCCGCAGAGGGACCGCATGAGGAGCACGGTCCCGTTACCAGCCGCTCCGGCGGCGCAGCAGCGGGAACGGCCCGTGTTATTCAGGCAAATAGCGCTTGCAGTGGATCTCACTGTTAGGATGATTTTATTATTGCTTTCGCTCAAATGCCACGTGGAAAATGATGAAATAGAGTCTGAGTAAATATTCGATCCAGCTCGTCTTGGAACCAATCACGTGACAGCAAGAAAGTACCCCCCCCCCCCCCCGCGCCCACACACACACACACACACCTTCCTCCGTCTCACCTGAGTGTGGATGATCTTGTGTCGGCACAGCGTGCTCGCCTGACGGAAACCTTTCCCGCAAACTTTACACACAAACGGTCGCGCGCCCGTGTGCACGGGCATGTGTCGAGTTAGATTGTAGTGTGCGTTAAATACCTGAGGGAAAAAAATCATCATCATCATCATCATCATTATTATTATTATTAGCGGTAGTAGGCCCTACATTAAATTCGACTGACAGATTTTTTTAAAACATTAAAAAAAGTATGATAATAATAATAATAATAAAATAATAATAATAATAATAATAATAATAATAATAATAATAATAATAATAATAATAATAATAATAATCGATTACAGCTTTGATTGACCTGCTTTTACTATCATGTTTGGTTAAATGACATCCCAGAAAGAGTAACCAATCTATCTACATCTAGGTCTTCCAACACACAGAAGAAGCAGGACGCTGTTCCGCTCATTTTTCTTTTATTTTATTCAGTTTTATGCCATTTTTTATTTTATTTTGATATCTTGTTTGATTTCATTTATTTATTTATGTATTGATAAATTATTTCTAGTTTTAGCAAATATAAATTAGGGAAAAATAAACTCCTTTTTTAATAGCTTGAAAGTTTTTTTTTAGTGAAACGCAAATCAAAGAAAACCAGAATCTGGTCTCAGCTCAAAACCCTTCAGGTTTGTAGTTTTTATTTTGTTTGTTTTGTTGTTTTTTCGTTTCTTTCGCTTTTAGTGAACCGACGATTCATTCAGGAACCAATCAGTAAAATTACGATCTACAAATGATGAGAAATTAATCTGGCCTGAGAGGTTTTAACTCCTCAAGGCTGCACAATGAGCAATTTAGTTAAAACACATTATTATTATTATTATTATTATTATTATTATTATTATTATTATTATTATTATTAATTATTATTATTATTATTATTATTATTATTATTAGACTCTCACCTTGCCACACACTTCGCAGGTGAACACTTTGGGTTTGCTGCCGGGACAAGAGCCATTGATCCGGGCCGCCGCCACCGCCGCTGCGGACCCTTTAAACATCTTGTCCGCGAGCATGTGATCCCGGTCCTTCATGTAGTGCTGGATCTGGCTGGGTGAAAGCTCCTTGAAGGCCTGCACACCGGACACAGTAAAGCGCTCCGCGGCCTGCCGCGGCCCCGACTTGCTCTTGTCCGCCAGCAGCGCCTTGTGCCGGGCCGTGAGGAGGTACGAGGCCATCGGGTGAAGGTTGACCAGCCCGGCCGGAGGCGCGCACGGCCCGCCGTCCCCGCCACAGTTCAGGTAGCACACGGTGCCCACGGCAGGGAGGGAGGACTGGTTTACCACTCGGGGTCTGAAGAGTTTGTAGTGGCCGGCGCTTTGGCTCACGGAGGAGTCATCCTGCTGGTTCGAGTAGTTCAGCCCAAACCCGAAAAAGTCTGCCGGAGCCGGGTGAGAAGAGCCGTCCAGGTGGCTGGGATCCAGCCCGGTGATGCTGAGCCGGTGGCCCGCTTCGTACCCGAGCGGCACCAGCGGGATCATGCAGTGCAGCGATGACGGGCACACGTCGGCTTTCCCCGCGGGAGCGGTCTGGAACCAGGTGGGGAGCGGTATCGACTTCGGCTCGGGTGTTCTGGCCATAATCCGGTCGATGGAGAAGGCGAGAGGCTTACTGCTGCCGCCGCTGGAGGTGAGCATGTCTGAGCCCGCGGGCTGACTCCCGGTAACCGTGGGGGAGCCGAGGATCCCCGCTGGGTGGCAGAGAGGACCGTCCATCACCTCCGCATCAACCACGCCTTGACCACAACTTGAGCAAAAGTGTTGAGAAACCGGGTCGGTACCGCTCCTCACCGGCCCGCTGGAGTGGGTAGCATCAGCGGGAAAAGCCTCCAAATCAGCGCCGCTTATTGACGGTAATCAGCCGGTTCGATCCCTGCGGGTGGAGAGCCGGGACCTGGCGGATCGTTACTGTCCAGAAACAAGATCATTGACTCAATTCTCCTCCGTCGATTCGGTGTGCGCGCGTCGCCGCTGGAGGATGAAGAGGAAGACGAGGAGGAGGAGGAGGCACAAGTACTCACTTGGCAGGAGTCCTGCTCAACTGGAAGAAATCCGGTAAACCTCGAGTCCTCTTGTGGCATCGCGTGACATCATTTTAATCTGGAAGCGGCAGACGCGCGCGAGCCGTGGGGTCAGGGGCCGTCCGAGCTTCAGACCGCACGCGGACGCGTTCCATTTTCATAAAAACGACTTCAGGGTGACACGGAGGTGAACTCGAGAGTCAGGATGGATGCTGAGATCCAGCAGGAACCGGGTCTGAGGGCAGCAGCCCGTGTGGTCCGGAACCACGGAGTCCTGCTCGCCTTTTACGCACAGAGCTGCGCTCAAACGGAACCACTTGGTTCTGGTGTTCCCGTTTATGCACCTTTACGCAACATTCATATCGAATAGAAAAATAGAGTCTGAGCAGCGACTCTTCCTTTCTGCGGGATGGAGGGGGAGTCAGCCTCAGAGCGGAGTTCGGTCTGAGCGCGTGCAGACCGGAAACAACTCCGAGAGCAAACAACTGAGAAAACCGGTACACGAGCTTCAGGGAAAACTACTGCTCTTATATAAACTATTATTATTATTATTATTATAACAATAATTTTATAAATGTATTTTAGAACGATTAACGGGAACGTCCATGTTTTCAGCCTTTAACCAGCTTCTCTCCAGACTGCAGCGGAGGCCACCGCCACACCGGCGCGCGAGTTCTCCACTCTGGTTTTACCCCTTTGCTCATTGAAGTATCTCATTTTTTTTAATTTCAACCCCAGTGTGTTGTTGTAGTCCATAAACAAAGTTTATTTCTGTTGTTACACATTTTAAAAAAATATTTATTTTCATGCAGAAAATCAGAGAAAACGAATGGATCAAACATGAACGTTGGTCCTGTTCTGGTAAAATAAATTTCAAAATAAAACACATGAACAAGTTAAATAAACATTATCTATGAATAATATATTTAATTATCAGACACTTTAGAATATAGCTTTAGAACATTACATCACTGTTCAATAGTACAGATTATATCACAATTACTAAATTATACAGAATATTGTTTATAAAAACAGATTAGTGTGGAATATTTTTGAAAAGTTGTTGAACAATAGATGCAATTTCTGATCAAATATAGATTATTGTAACATTTTAGAATAATTTATATTTGAGGATGTGCTCCATTATCATCTCCCTCCTGTTCATCATCACTGATGGCGAGATTGGTGCAGTAAGTCTTCCTCCTTTTTCCAGAGAAATGTATGTTTAAAACTGCAAAATGTATTTAATATCATAATTTTTATTATTACTGTCACCATGAATATTAAGATACGTCTAAAAAACAACAGATTTCACCGAAAATTATTTATAATTTGTTTCCTTGTTCAGGCGTATATGTTCAAATATGGCAGATTTGATTTTCATGTGATGGTTTCACCAACTTTATTGAGTTTAACATTTACAACACATGTATCGTATTTAGCACAACTAGTCTACCTTTGTGAGTTAGAGAGATCTGACCGTAAACATGGGAGGAGACAGTTTTCTGGCTTTGCAGACGCACCAATTTTTGGCGCGTTATAGCGCCGCACTGATTGGTGGAATGGCGCCAACCGTGAGCTTGATCTCTGATGATTGTTAAGGTGAAATCCCGTAATTCTAGTTTGTGAAAAGGCACACCGACGTCATTTATTAAGTGAAGTGCCTAAATATAGACGTTGGCCTAGAAAGGGTTAAAAATCACATCAACACAGCGGTGATTATTAATTATTATTATTACATTTATGTCCAGCCTCCTGATTATTGATCATTTTAATAATATAATGACGCATCCATCTCTGTTTGCTTTATTCAGGCTATACAAACCAACACATCTGCATATCCGTTTATTTATTAACGTTTTAAAAAGTGAAAAATAAGAAAATTTAGCAACAATCCAAGAATGTTTATATTTTTATATAAAAGCAGCCTCATCAGAAATATGTCAATGCTTTTGATCAATCAAACATTTATTCTATCAGATGTTTGAGTTTGGCTTTTTGTCCAAACGTCCAGACCATCAGGGACACAGAGACACACTGAGGGACAGTCGTTCACCTGACAGGTAGATCACCTGCAGTAAAGCCAACCCGGGATTAAATCTCTCCTGAACTACTGCAGAGGCATGCAGCTCCCCATGCCTTCTGCAGCTCCATCAGAGCTTTGCCTTTTCATCTTCTTCCACAGAAATGCTTTTGTTTTTCAGCCACTTGACCCTGGCCCAGAAATCATTCAGACATGTAACGACTGCTAAACTCATGCTATGTGTCCTTTTATTTCAGGAGTTTAATGCAGGATTTTAACAAACTAAATACTTTTGTCAAGAGAACAGTTATTCTGAATGGACAGAACCTCCAGGAAGAATTTATTTATTAAATATCGCAAGAAACACATTTGATTTGATTCTTTTTCTAAACGTGTTTCAATAAAACTAAAAACACGTTATGTGCTTTTACATGCAACAACGTGTAATAAAATATAATAAAATAATTAAGACTTTTCTGAACCAAACTGTGGGAGTTTGATGTTTTGGAGTCAAATCTAAATAATCGTGTTTAAATATAAAACCTAAAGAGTGGACGTGTGAACATATCCTTAAACCTTTGAGTCTGGAAACCAACAGATGTGGTCAACCCAGTGCTGAGCTTTTGGTTCTTTACCTAAAAATATTCACTACTTTTGTTTTTTCTCGTTACTAACATTTGGTAAAAGAACCATTTATTTCAAACTCCTCATGGCTGAATAAAATTAAAATACAATATTTTTAGAATCACTGATTAACTGAAACTGCTGAGTCACAAATGCTTCATTTTAAACGTTAGAAACTATTTAGATTAAAACATTTTTTCGTGCCTTTTAATTCCAACCAACTAAAGCTATAAATATATTGTGGAGATAAAAAGAAATAATGAAGTGGTTCTCTTGCATTTGTAACAACCAGAAACGGCCAGTTTTCACCTACATATTGACCTACATGCCACCGGCCATCTGCAGACATAAATTCCATTCTCTAAAGTGGATTTTATATTCTGTCTTCCAACAAGCCAGAAGATTCTTCAGCTCTGAACCAAGCCCCCACAATGCGGGACAGAAATTGAGGCCAATGCGGAAGTGAAATAAATTGCAGTTCCACTCTCATCCGCTGGGAGCTGGTGTCAAAAGTGAGCAAATCCTCATTGACTCCCATGTTAAAAATACCAATTTCACAGCAGAAATAAACATGTTTACAGCCTGGTACCAAATGTAACAAATGTAAACAAATTGAACGGGATCAGCTTGGATTTTACTTCGTCGAAGTTTACTTCACACTTTAAAACCGAAGAAATCATTTTATATAGTCAGAAATTAAATAGACTAAACATCTCCGACTCTTACCGTGCCCCTGGGATACTTTTAAAAACGCCAGAAGCTGTCGGAGCGGACTTCTTACCGGACCTGGCCGGGTAACCCCTTGGGATTCCCCCGGAGGAGCTGGCCCAAGTGGCTGGGGAGACGGAAGTCTGGCCCTCTCGACGCTACTGCCCCCGCAACCCGACTCCGGATACGCGGATGAAAATGGATGGACAAATAACAGATTTACATGTAAGTAGTTTAAATAGAGTGCTGTGCTGTTTGAATGTATAAACTGAACGCCAAGAGAAATCACTAGTTTGATTGTTTTCCATGAATAAAATAAATATGTCAGGCAGGAGCGTCTCAGGATCTGTCTGAGATCTGACTCGGTGAGACAGATAATAGCAATCCAAAGTGCTTTTTATGTATGATCTGGCAATTAATCAACCATTGCTTAAAAATTAAATACAGCTTAGCCGGTTAATTGCTGTGATCATAAAACACGTAAACAGCAGCACGCAGAACTCACGAGGCAACGTTTTACGTGATGTTTACTTGTTGCTATGAGTAATAAGACAGAAAAAGCCACGCCTAAATAAGTTTAGGAAGCCCACTAAGAATCGTAATAAAAGCATTTAAAATAAATACCATACACAGTTGAGGAAACGTTGGTTTAACTACCTGATATGAAGTGGTCGCTGCATAAGTGAAAACCTTTACTCTTGGGATCCCACAGCTTCATTTTCGCCCGGTCACTAGCGCGTTTTATTACAATGATCCAACGTTTGCGGCGCTCCGGATCTCAGGGAATCCTGTAGATGGCTCATTCCTTATGTCCTCCACGTCTGTTCTGCATCCTGGGGCACAACAGGATTCTACCATATTCCCTGTTTGATTGAGTTTTCTGACAATAACAAATAGTCCAGCTGTGGGCTTCTGCATGCCAATATGGCGCCGTTTCGATTTGAGCTGTTGCATGCCGGGAGAAGTGACGTCAACTCCCGGAGCTCTATAAGCCTGACTCTGTCTGAATTGATACGATGTGTGTTTGATCCCTGAAAAAGCAAATAATTCTAGAATCTTCTGCTTAAACATCCAAAGACCAAGCAGATTGATATTCTATATTTATACAGAATATTACATCTTATTGGTCATAAGTAAAAGTAATATATTAAGCTTAAACGCAACAATATTTAATCCTACACATTTGTCTAAAAACCTCCACCAATAACCCACTTTGGACTGAAACCAACCACTGAACCACCACACGTCCCTGGGTCCTCCACTCATTACGCACCCATGTATTTAGCACTAGAACACCACTGGTGTGAGAGGTTCTCTGCTCAGTAATGTAATATAGTATAACTGTATTATTTCCTGCTATTGCAGCTGGTAACTTAATTTTTTCTCTAAGTGTTTTTCTCCCCAGAAGAAGCTACAATGATGTTCTGCTGAGCTGTGGTGGCCTCATGGAGGGGGCCATCAGCTAGCACACTGCTGCTAACCACTTAAACATTCTCCCTCTCCTGATAACATTTTACTTTCTTTGACATTGAATATGCTACTACTAGTTTACCTGTTTAATTATAGATTCACTAGGATAAATACAATAAAGTTTATCTTTAAAAAGAATATTTAATGAGAAATCACAACGTAACCATAGAAAAACTTTGTGTGTGTGTGTGTGTGCTCTGCCTTCTCCATCCCCAGTGAGTCATGGTGGATGGCTGCTTATGAGCCAGGATCCTCTGGAGGTTTCTTCCTGTTGAAAGGGAGTTTTCCTCTCCACTGTCACTAAATGCTTGCTTAGTATGAGGATTGCTGTAAAGACTCTGACTAGTCAGTGACTCTATGCGACCTGCTGGGTTCTTTATTTAGGAAGCTTTTTACTGATTGGCTTAATGAACCGACCTGTACTGGAATGTTTGTTATGTGAAGTGCCTTGAGACGTCTCGTCGTGATTTGGTGCTTTATAAACAAACTTGAATTGAATAGAATAACATCAGAGAAGGAGAAACGGCTGCTACACCTTTAAGACAAACTACCCGAGTCCCAAAAAGATGAACACCATGTGAAGTCACGGACAACAGAAGACACTTGGACCCAGAAAACAACGACTGGTGTTTAGCTCCATCTGGTTTCCAGTTCGGATTGACGCAGATCCAGGGAAGATACGCAATGGGAGGGGTGAGTGTTCCATGACTGTGTTTGCATTTGAAACCTAGCTTGTTGTGTAGATTCGCTAAAACAGCTTTGATAAATAAATCTTGACATTATTACTTTTTTGGAAATAATCAAAAACGTGTTAGATATCAGTCATTATTTCATATTTCAATACAGACATTTTTACTTCATAAAGAACTGAATTATGGCTAGCTACTTTGTCTATTCTGACCAGCTGGAGTGCTGTGAATTTATTGTTCTAGACATTACCTCAACTCAGTGGGAAGAGGAGGTTAATGCATTTAAATTTTATTGAAACACAAGAAAAAATATTTAATTTGACACGTGAAACAGAAAACACTACTATATTCCAACTTTATTACACCTTTTTGAGTGACACATGAACAGAACAGGTGCACAGTAGCACGGATACACTCACCCAACTATACAGCTCCATGTCGGTTTTAGCCTTAACCTTTGACCTTAGGACTGACATGTGCACCTTTAGGCATGAGGCCCAAACTGAATTAACAAAGACAGTTTTTTATCTCAACACAAATGAGGAAACAGCAGCAATTCAGCTCAAATACAAGAACCAGACTCAGATCTGATCCAGTAAAAACGTCTACAGCATGCCTCAGAGACTTTGGACAACAGGCATCATCACAACACACTCCACGACCCAAACACAGGTGGCAGCATATCTAGACTACGTAGATACAGCTGAAGTGGCTTCTGCTGCAGATCTGGGGAGAGGAGGTACCACACTACAAAAATAGATCAGAACGGGTCATTTTAATATGGGCTACTTTGCAGATCACCAGTCACCTGAGGGGCATTCTGAGCTTCAGAGACTTTCAGATTAGAAGCATTAAGATCAATAGCTGCAGGTACCTGTGTGGGATTAATACCTATCTCCTTAATAATAAAGAACTTTCATCTAATAGGCACTACAGGTGAAATATTTCTCTACCTGCCAACAGTGCCTATGAGATGAAAGTTGTTACATTCACTCAGGCATAATGAACTTTAAAACTACATATGTCCATCTCCTCACATGTCCAGTGCGCACACAGAAACTGTTTTATTTATTTAGATTAGATTTTTTTTATTCTTTGGCTAATTGCTTGAATAACAAAGAAAAAAAAAACTAAATTGTCTATACATCCAGTCCAGCAGGGGGCAGTGTAGAGTGCTAGTTCACTTCACATCACATCATCTATTTTCTGATCTGCTTGTTTTTCGTACCGTGGATTATTATGTCCGTGAACTTTAAAGACACATTTAGATACCAAGAAAGAGCTTATTTTCTAATGGGGCAAACACTATTTTAGGTTTTGTGTGAAAATGAATCCAGGACTACAAATGTGCATCACGAAAGTGATGTCATCGAAACAAACACGGACAAAAAACAGAGAAAATGGCTGTAAGTTCAGCAAACTTAAAACCCTTCCTTCAGGAGGAAAAAAAAAACACCAAAAATATGGCTATTTGGTAAGTAGCAGCTATGCTAGGGGAGAGATTATGTGCTGATGTCATACATGTGAAGTGGCGACATCTGATTTATAGACACGCTAACGTTAATAAACTGATAAATCTCAAAGTACGTGACTGGTGTGGTCCAAGCACCCATCATTAGCGATCCAGGGCGTAAGGCAAAGAGGATTAGAAAATGGCTCTTTTAGCCCCGTTGACTTGCTTTCATTTTTTGTTCTTCCAGGGACCCATGAGCCGACCGGAAGGGGAGGAGACTTAGGCTCCCTATTGACTCCCATCAAACTCTGAACCGATGTAGCTACAAGCTAACCAATGCTAACAAAGGTTAACGGGAGCATTAAGCCTG
The DNA here is from genome assembly GCF_043380555.1 of Nothobranchius furzeri. NCBI lineage: Eukaryota > Metazoa > Chordata > Actinopteri > Cyprinodontiformes > Nothobranchiidae > Nothobranchius > Nothobranchius furzeri. Next base: position 41,181,002 of record NC_091754.1, read on the forward strand.
AAAACCACGGTTGAGCGACTCTGCTACCAGGAGGGAGGGCACTAGCGCAGACAGCTCACCTGCTACCTGTCTATCAAACACCCCCTCTCCCAGTTATTCAAAAATTCAAGCTTTAATTGCATTTAAATGGATGAGTTAAAAAAACATTCAACCCCCTTCAAAGTTGTCGTGACTGTAAACCAAATCTGTTAAATCTAAAATGCTTTTATGAACCAGACTGTAAACATGTTTATTCCCACTGTGAAGTTTGCCTTTTTAACATTGGAACCAATAAGAACTTGCCCTTGGTGGATGAGGAAGGAGCTGTTATTCCGTATTGGCTTTACTTCTGGCAGCTGGAGTTGGCTCTTTGGGTGTGACCACCACTCATATGTCTGACTTTGGAAACAGAACATGTAGTAATGTATTTTATATAAACAGCACTTTTATAGAATTTATACTCACGATGACCAATAAACACCAAGCATTTACTTTCAGTTTAGCTAGTTAAGTTATTGTGGTTAATCCAAACTCATCAGGCAGAATTATGGACCTCATGAATGTTGAATAAAGGCTTAAAAGTGAACACACTGGTTATAACCAACAGCTATGTTGGGATACTGATGTAACTCTGCAGCTGCGTTCCAACATTAGATCCGGTGCACAGTTGATCATCATAGTGCAGTCTACAGCTTTCCTTGGACAAAGCACCTTTACTGGTGAGCATGTTGGAAGCTTTTGACTCCAATTATAATCAAATCTATTCATTCATCATTTTTCTGCGACAGTTTCTTCCTGAGTAAGGTCACGGAGTCACTGTTAGGCGGGGGTCATCAGGGGGACATGCACATAGAGGCTGCAGCCGAATGCTTAAAGTTGTAAATTTGGATCCAACATCAACTGGTCTGGTTGAGTTAGTATTGAACTGCGCTAAATAAATAAATGGAACTTAATAAAAATGCATGAGAAAGGGCAAAGGTCATACTTTAGGTTAGCAAAAATGTTTTTGACTTTAATCTTCCAGCTAAACATTCACACTGATTACATCACTTTTATTCACGGCTACTGTAGTTTGGGTCCTACGAGCATCACAGTTGAGGATCCTGATTGTGTTCAGTGGCTCAAAAACAAAAGACCAATATCACAGAAAAATGAAACAGTAAATACATTTCTAACATAAAAATAATCTGCAGGTCATCAGCTCTTTGTTCATTTTACCACAGACTCCTTCATAAAGCCAGACAGAGGTGAAGGATTTACACAGAAGGTGTTTACAGGCTGCTCTAAAATCTCTACTACGAAGAATTCACGTAAGGCCGTTAAATCAACACAAAACTATAAACTCTGATTGCAGCAGCAGAAGAGCACATCGCTGTTTGCCTCCCTGGTGAACAGATCCATCAGCCTCCACGTGAAGGCTGGGTGTTGGTTGAACTTGAACCTGAAGCTAACAGGAGGAAGCTGCTGAGCTTTTCTGTACAAAACATCAATAAGTGTCTGGCTGCAAGAAGAAACATGCATGTTTCAAAAATCAGCTCTCTCAATACATCCTCATCTCTTTGTTGGTATGCAGTCTGACTTGTGAGTGTGTGTGTGTGTGTGTGTGTGTGGTCACACAGGATGATTTAACATAATCCAATTCCAAAGCTTTAATCAGCAGAAAATAACAGAACAGGAGGGGGAGATGCTGGCTTCCTTTGTTTGGAACTGATGGAAACTAAAAACACGGATAAGTTCTTTCATTTGTCCAAGAACAGCTGCTGGTTCTGATTCTAACATCATTTTTCAAACACATCACATCAGCCTGAACATGGCCTTTCAGATGAAAGGTCCGGGAGGCAACAAGTCCCGTTACCTGAGCACCACCGCGACCTGGAGGGCTGAGAACCCTTCTATGACTAGGAGAACTGAACGGCTCTGGTTTTATTGTTACAGATGAAACTTGCGGCCTGTTGACCTTAGCTGCTAGCGGTAAAAACCTCGCATTCCTTCTTCAGCCAGGTGCGTTCGTTTAGAGGAAGACGCAGCTAGCTTACTGCCATGCTAAGCTATTTTTGGAATGTAAATTTTCTCCAGCTGCATCATCACTAAAGCCTTCACCTCACCGGGCTGGGCCTGCTGCTGACCAGCTGGACACACTTTGTGAAAGAAAACCATGAACTATCCAACTGAATCTCATGAGTCGGTGTGTGAGATCTTCAGCTTTGGGGTATGATGTTAGACAGTTGTGTACATTTGTCATAACTTAGTCAGAAATGATCTGAAATATGTCTTTTTGAACGTTGGTTTCTAACCCCTCATGATGTCTCACTTCCCTGGCACATTTGGACTCATGGAAACTAAAGTGAGAAGCGTCTGAGAAAAGTTCAGCAGCTGTGGGCGGTGTTCTGTCAAAAGCAGCGATGAAGATGTTTTTGGACTTCCTCTGTATCATGTTGCTGGAGACAAATACTGTCCAAAGTCAAAAGTACAGCTATAACATTTCAGCACGATTCTAACCAAACATGACAGCCACAACCCAGAGACCATCTTGATGCTCTGACTTCTTTTGGACGTGATGCAGATGAAAGCGACATGATGGCGAGTCTTCGAGAGGAAACAGGCGTTTTGGAAACTCTCACGAGTACGGGTCAGAACTTGTCACCAACAGTCGCTACAGTAAAATAAAGGACTTAGTTCTGATTAATAAACTTGTATTCAGGTTCCTTCTTATTGGTTGGTTAGTAACGGACCGCTTTAACCCTGCCTGCTTGAGGACATCAGGACAAAGGACTCGGATCGCTGCTGTGAAGTACAAACATCCTGACTGAACACCAAAGCCAGATGAATGGGTACCTAAAACTCTTTGTGGGCCCAACAAATAGCTTCAGACTTGTCTCTTCATTATTTTAATGAGCGTCAACAATTCTGTCCCTTTTAAGATAAGGTAAAGCAGGGTTGCTATAGTAACCCCTCTACAACCTTCACTTATTTTATGACATCAGTTCATTTTAAAGCAGTTGTGTTCTCGTTCACATGCCTGGCCCTTTATAACTATAAAGGATGTCTATGCAGACTTATTGTTGGTTTTAGGTACGTTTCAGTGGAAGGCTCCAGCGCTACGAACAAACCCACTAGAACAGAGGGATAGTCACTACTTACAACCACCAACAACACTTACAACTTCAACAGAATGTCCTGGTATGTTAGCGAGGGTTCTGATCAGTGGTGTTTGTGTGTGTGTGTGTGTGTGTGTGTTCAGTTCTCCTCGTCACTGTCTCTCATGCTGATGCCCTGGAGGCCGTCGCCCCCCCTGACAGCCGCCGTAGCCTCCTCCATGGTCAGCCTGTTGTAGATGGTGTCGTAGCTCTTGCTGTTGAGCGAGCCATCCAGGACCCCCTGCAGCCTGAAGTCACGGTAGGTCTTCTGACAAGGCCAGAGTTTGGTAAGAAACAGAAGGAGAAGAAATTACAGCAAACGTTCAGGAATCTGGAAGATAAGGGATGCCGCAGCTACTTGTCATTAGAAACGAACAAATGCTGGAAGAGTGAGGATCAAGAACATCCACAGCCTTTTAGTGTCCAACTGGGACTGCAGATCGAGGGTTTTTACTTTCAGTCAGCATCTATTCTCATTCCAGGTCTCGTTGCTTTCTAGTTAAACTAACAAACTTAGAAAAGACAAAACATATTTGAGCAGTTTTCTCTTTCATGTCTTGCCTCTTCTTCACCCAGTTTCCTTTAAAGGACACTTCAGTTTGTTTTGCTTTCACCGAGAGCGTCGCCTCATGGCTGAGTTTAGCAGCAGCAGCGTTTCTTACAGACCCAAAGCCAGTAAACAGGAGCGACCACCGAGAAGCCACAACATCCTTTTGTTTTACTCGAATATCAGGTGAAGAAGGCTGAGCTAACAATGCTAACGGTGAAATACAAGTAAATGTTTGGCTCAAAAATATCTTGAGCTACTTTTTCAATTACCAACTACTAGATGTTACGGTCATATGTATTAATGTATTCATCAACGCATCGTCTGCTCATCATCTAGATTCTTCTGGTGCTGGTCTGTAGCAGGCAACAGCCATGAAACCCACGGGAGGGAAACAGTGACTGGAGTGTATAGAAAACTGGGCTGCAGTAACCAAATCTGACCACAGGATGTTCTTCTTACATCACACATGTTTAAAGAGCAAGTCACCCCCAAATCAACTTTTTTTCCCCTGATAAACCATATAAACCATATAAATACTAAGGACGCAAGTGAAGCCAGCCACACCTGCGTCTGCAGGAAAACAAACAGCTGGCCCGTAGCACCGCCCACCCTTCGTGAGCGGCGAGCAGAAGCGTCTCCACCATCTCCATTCGTCTCAAAGCTGCAGCATTAGCACGAGAGATGGGCATTGCGGACTTCATAGGAGGCCCTTCCTGCCGGTGTTTTCGCTTCATGTGTAGGCGAGCACTTTCTATCCACACCAGAACTACCGTCTCGCAGCAGCTACCGCCGACTACGCTGAGAAGCTAGAGTTGTTCCGCTCCTTTTGCTCTAAGAATATGGCAGACAAAAACATCCAGCCCCAGCGCATCACCAACATGGACGAGGTCCCGCTTACCATCGACATCCCGGTGAACCGGACCGTGGAGAAAATGGGGACCAGCACGGTGTCTGTGCGGACGACCGGCCACGAGAAGTCCTGCTTCACTGTCGTGCTCGCCTGTCAGGCTGATGGCCAGAAGCTGCTGCCGATGGTCATCTTCAAGCGCAAAACTTTACCCAAAGAAAAGTTTCCCGCCGGCGTGATCATCAAGGCGAACCCGAATGGCTGGATGGATGAGGACATGATGGCGGCGTGGCTGTGGGAGGCGTACACCAAAAGACGGGATGGCTTCTTCCACACTTCTCCAGCCATGCTGATCTGCAACTCCATGCGGGCCCATCTCACCAACGCCGTTAAAATCCAGGTGAAGAGGATGAACACGGAGCTCGCCATCATACCGGGTGGATTAACCAAGGAACTCCAGCCGCTGGACATCGGGGTCGATTGTCTGAGCACCCTATAATCAGGTGAGCCTTATGTGTGGAAAATACGGTACCTCTTAGCCAATAGCGATGGCAAAGTTTTCACCTGACAACGGCACAACACTGACAGTTTTAGGCAGAAAATTCAAATTTTAACTAAATGTTGACTACACGTGTCTGCAGCACGATTACACATGCATTTATATAGTTTATCAGAAAAAAAAAGTTGATTTGGGGGTGACTTGCTCTTTAAGATATTTTGACTTCTGTGGAACTTCTCAGAAAAAACGCCAACTGCTGTTTGCTGACCAGTTACTTTAGCATTTTTAAATAAAGCTCATTTAAAAAAAGCAACTATATACAGAATTATTCAGGCCTCGTGTTTACCTTCACAATCTTTATGAGTGTTTTGAGCTGGTACATGTGGAGCTGCAGGTCCAGTCTGTCAGACAGCCAAACACACACAGCCTTCATGGAGCTGCAGTACCATTGCTGTTGAAGGCAGGAAAACACAACAGGACACAGTTACATTGTGTGTGTGTGTGTGTGTTAGTATGAACCTGATTTTCAAGCAGCTGAATGATGACAGCACATTGTTGGTGAAAATATCCTAGAGACGGTTTAAAAAGTGGGACAACAAGCATAATCCATGTTAGTGCTGCAGTTGTGTTTCCACAGGTTGGAACATCAGCCAGATAGAACCAGATAGAACCAGACAGAATCAGATAGAACCATATAGAACCAGATAGAACCAGACAGAATCAGATAGAACCATATAGAACCAGATAGAACCAGACAGAACCAGATAGAACCATACAGAACCAGATAGAACCAGATAGAATCAGATAGAACCACATGGAATCAGATGGAATCAGATTGAATCAGGTAGAACCAAATAGAATCAGATTGAACCAGATAGAACCAGATAGAATCAGATAGAACCAGATAGAATCACATATAGGGTGACCAGATGCCCTGCTATGTGCGGGACAGTCCCGCATTTGGCAAGTTGGGATCTGGTCACCCTAACCGTATATAATGCATAAACGGAGTTAAGCTGCTGCCTCATCAAGGACGGCCTTTAGTAGTCACTCCAGTGTGTTCGCCTTTAGAGTTAATGATTGCCGTTTACTTGCCGACAACTTCTGCCTCGCTTCAGTCCCATCAACAGCACTACAACACAAGGTCAACGGATCTGCAGCGTGAAAAAAGCAAACCTCAAAGAGGGTGAAACATTTGCTTATTCAAAGACGCCAGTTTACTGGGAACTAGTGAATACCGTATGTCAAGGGATGAGTTCAGGGCTCTGCTTTGAACTTCAAAAAGGCAGAAAAAAAATCAGGTTCCATTTTCTACATGCAGCGTTAAAATCTGTGCAGGTAAAACACACACATTTGGTGGCTTTATTCAATTACCAGTCAGATGAGAATGCAGAAGGAAATTGATGTGACACAAAAATGACCCTTAATATTCAGATCTATGCTGCAAGCCCAGAGAAGGCTTCATTTTCCACAATGACAACATCTGTAATTACCTTCCAATTTAAGAGAAGAAGAAACAGTTCGAAGGTTATTTTGTGTACTTGACAAAGCTAAAACATGTCCATTCAGTCACACAAATGTTTGATTTCATCCACAGAGTGAAAGGCCTCTGACCTCTATTACAAGCTCCTAATTATTCTTAAAATAATGAAGCGGTGTTCTCGCACAGCAGCAAAATGACAGCTAACTGACAAGTGAAAGTCCAGGCTCAATAACAGCCAATCGTTTGATTCTCTTTGCTGTCCAGAACACACACAGACATTTGTGTTCATCCCAGAACCTGGACTTCAGAAGGTCAGAGGTTGTGTCTGCTTTAAAAAGCCTTTCACACTTTATTCTTTGTCCAACATTCAGTGCTGTGATGATAAAACCATTTAAAATTCAGCTGTGGACTTTCTGGTAATGACGGATAATGATTAACTACAGACCCCAGGGTGGAGGCCATGTGCGCTAATGAGCAAATGTCCGTTTTACATCATCGAAAACTTTTTAATCCATTCATCCATCCACCCAAGACATCTACATGAACTTAATCGTCTAAATGAGTATTTTTCATTAAATCTTTATTCACAAAACTTCCTGAGTTATTCTCCTGGTGTGACTTTTATGCATTTTACTTGATCGTCTCTGATGGAAATAGAAATCCGTTTTTTTAGTGTAGCAAAGAAAAAAAAAAGCACAACTTTTAGACATGATTTTACTTTTAGTCTATAAAGAAAATAAATTCTTCTCTAGGAAAACTGCATTTCTTAAAATAAGCTAAACATTATTAAAGGGTAAGTGTGTAAAAACATGTGACTCTTCAGTGCCATGCAGTGTTTAGTGCAAGTACTGCAGCCCAAAAGGAAATATATCAACAACTTCTAGCTTTCACTCCAGCCATCCAGAGGAGTCCGCAGAAAAGTTTCATAGGGGTGGCCATGAGGCCAGAGAAAATGCTAGGGGGGCACACCAAATTGATCCTTGTGGTACCTCTGACAAAGTTTATCCTGTAGTGATGCAACAAATGCCCCTTAATTCATTTTCATAAAAAACAACATTAATATTACTTATTAAAGAAGACAGGTCTTCCCTGGGTGTGGATAGTGGGGTGGCCAGCAATTTTCTACCAGTGGCCATGGCCTCCCCTGGTCACCCCTTGAGGCACCACTGCAGCCAACAAGTCCGTTCTTTATGTTTACGTTTATTTATTTGGCAGACGCTTTTATCCAAAGCGACTTACAATTTATAACCTATAGGGCATGTTGTGATCTGTGGGGCAAACCGGAGTACCCGGAGGAAACCCACGCATGCATGGAGAGAACACGCAACTCCACGCAGAAAGGCCGCAGCCGAGTTTCAAACCTGCAAACTTCGTGCTGCGAGGCAACAGTGCTAACCACTGCGCCACCATGCAGCAAACAGCACAAGTTTGATAGTATAATCAATCTCTCTCTAGACTAACTCATACAAGGCATTTACTACGAAGGAGCAATTAAAAAATGGGTTTTAATGATGACTGTTATATTAACCCAACAGTCCCGAAGGAAGTAAACATGTTCTGTCGGGCCATTTGAAGATCATCGCTATCGGCGATTCACAGACAGAGGAGGGCTGGCGTGAGCCAGGGAGAGTGGTGGAGATGGAGTGAACACTGACTGCCAGTTAGCCACCGACTAGTGGAGGGCTGGAGCATGTTGAGAGACAGACAGCAGGCTCCAGGACAAGAAAGGAAGGACTTTAGGACCGATATGTTGGGACCAGATCAGCTCTAGTATGAAAAAATGATGACTGTGTGATTTTAGGTGAATTAGGTAGTAATTTACCTGTTTGGAGGATGGTTTATCATATGTGGCTGTTGAGAGTTGGTCGTGATGGGGTCCTGACACGTTTGACAAGTCTTTCATTGCTTTAATATAAACTAACGGAGTATAGCAACGGTGTACAGCTATTCTCTTCTTCATAGCTGAACTGGCAGACTCCATGCTTCCATGGCATACTGCTGAGCTCAGCTGTTTCTTCCTGTCATGTCAAAGTGCAAACGTAAAACACAGCTCATTCCGTAAATCCTCTAATACTGGCCTGTATTCCATTACCGGCCGGGTCTCCTACATTAACCGGTCTTGATGTCAGTGGGGTTAAATAAAGGCCGGTCCCTAATCTCGGCAGGCATCAACATTACTGGTATGTCCACGAGGAGGGGGGAGTGGGAGAAGTCAAGTCGGTTTCACACAACGTTGCATCCACGTCACCAACTGCAGAACTGGGTACAGAGGTAGCCGTTTCAGCACAGAACCTTATTCACTTTGTTGACTGAGTGTATAAAAATACTCAAATTCTGTGCGATCGGGACAAAAACGAACGTTTTTTCCCCCCTCTCCCAAAAGTAGTGCGCCACGAAGAACTTACTGAAACTTACTGAACGAAGACGGAATTGTGGATCATAAACAAGACAATGGTCATTTAAAGCTTCTCCTAACCTCTACATTGTTAACCAAGCTGAAATAACCATAGCAGTAATAGTAGCAATGATAATAGTAAAATAGAGATTTGGCACTAGAGATAGTTATGTCGATCGCTTCAACGCTGGGTAAATCGTCCAGCGAAACAACGGTGTTTGTTGTAAATGTTCTATATGCATACGTACGTACAATGTTAACAGTATATTTTCAATAATCCTAGAGTTTTATAGGTTCAAATAGACACAAAATCTTGTTTTTATTCATTTTACTGGTAGTTTATTTAGCTCACATTGAAATTAAGGCCTGCCTCTAATTCTGGCCTCCTTCCAACAAAGGCCTGAACCAGGATGCGCTTGAATAAATAAAGGCCCGGGTTTGTATTAGAGGATTTACATTATGTCTCTAACCAGCTACCGTACTTCAAAATGGAACACAACCATGGAGCATCGACCACAGTTTCTGTGTATAAAATGTAAAATTTCAAGCTAAGAGGAAGATTAAAGATTGATGTGGGTGAAAAATATTGAAAAAGGACAGGTTTGTGAATGAGATACACAGAATTTGAGAGTAAACAAGTACAAATATTATGCACTGTGCCTTTAAAGACCAAATTGTGGGTTAGAGGCTCTTTTGAACAAATGTTTAGGGAAAATGAACTTGTTCTAAATAAAAATGTACACATACATAAATTATTTAGACTTCGGGTGTCGTTTTTGTGAGAAAAATGTTTTTTTTCTGCCAACACAGATGTAGGCAGAGGGAGTCCTGTTAGCTTAATCCAGAGAAAAATATGGATTTTAATGCCGGTTCTGACACAGAGGAAACTTTAAATGTTTAAAATTATACTTTTGGTGGACCAGAACCATACAGTTATGAGCCTGCTGACCGCCGCAGAGAGCAGAGACAAGCCAGAGGGAGAAACGATGACCAGAGGAGAGAGATTTAAGCGTGGTGTCAGGTGTGAATGATGCTATCTAGCTGGCTTAAACTCGTGTGCTTGTACAGATTACGGTCGTGTACCAGACAATTAAAATATTATTGGTCAGTTAATATAATAATTATTCTTGACAATAATAAACTATAATGAGCGTTTGTCAGCTGTTTCATACTCGTTGGTATCTGTTCACTTAACGTGGCTTAGTGCTTTAAAGAGAGGGAGAGAAGCCTGTCATCCTAGTCATGGCAGGCGGCCCGGACCTGGGTTCGACCCAGAAACCAGCATCCACGGCCCGCTAGGGATTTTTAAAAGCTCTCCATCTGCTTCTGGAACTCAGCGCGGACCTCCCGGACCTAGTTCGGACACTGATCCGGGCTCTAGGAGCTGACACCTATTTTTCGAAACTCCACCACGGGGTGGGGGTGGGGGGGATAGGAGGCACTTTTAACTCGCACCACATCACTGGGATTGTAATCCTAAGGTCTGAAGTGTGCACCATAAATGACTGTTTCCTCAGCTGCACTAGGAACGGAAGATGGTGCCGTTCATTCTCTTATTTGGAAACGCCTGGACACGATGCCCGGACCTGCTGGGGTTTTTACAGCCTCCACACCTTAGTTAACCATTTTAAAGAAAAATGATCACAATTCAAAACTAGTGAACATACACACTGGCTCCAAAACATGACCACTCTAGCCAAAACTACCTGTCACGTTGCGAGGATGGTTTGGACCCAAAATGCAGTAACCCAGGATGACACGAGGCAGGAGTTGAAATAAAGTAAAATCCTTTTATTGTAGGATGAAACAAAAGTAATTCCAAAAGGCAGGGAGCCAAAATCCAAAAATCCAGAAAATGAGAACAAAGCTCACTTAGAGCACAAACTGAGGACGGGACAGGAAGCTCACACAGAGCACCAAAACAACACGGACAAATACAATGGACCGACAAGACAATGAGAAACAGACAGGGCTTTATAGACTGGGGCATAATGGGAGGCAGATGAGCTGCAGGTGTGTGGGGAGAGAACCAGGTGAAGGCAATAACTAATCAGGGAGGAGGAGCAGGGGAGGACACTGGACCTGACTGGGGAAGGACACACAAACACACACAGCTGGAGAAGAACACACACACACACACACACACACACACACACACACACACACACACACACACACACACACACACACACACACACACACACACACACACACACACACATATACACACACACACACACACACACACACACACACACACACACACACACACACACACACACACACACACACACACACACACACACACACACACACACACACACAAACTGAAATAATAGACCTATAGAAATATGGTGGGGAGACCAAGAGAACTTGAAGAAAACCAGGAGGGAGCTGGTGACAAAAAGGCTGGAGCTACAACTGGAGGGGCTGGGGATGACCTGAAGGGCTACAAACAGAAGACACATAAATGAGACGCAGACAAAGGACACATGAGGGCGCTATGAGACACAAAAGGGGAATCTAGAGAGGGATGGAGATCATCAGGAGACACATGGGGAAAGATGCAGACTATGACACTACCTAGTCACCACACTGAGCTTCAGCCTTGTTACGTCAGGGAAAAAAAAGCGTTTTTAGAAGCTTTGCTGAAAAAACGAACACTTTTACTCAAAATAAGGAGCTGTTATTCATTGTAAAATAAAATACCGACAATAAGTGTTTCAAATATTACCAATATACTGCCTTTGTTTATTTTGCAATTGAGAGCTATAAGAATAATTAATGGAGTTGCTTCAAGAGAACATACCGTAGGACTGTTTCTGAGGTCAGGACTGCTCAAACTGAAGGACTTGGTTTCTTTACAAACTTTATTAGTTGTTTATAGAGCAAAACACAATCTGTTACCACATGGACTTCAAAACCTTTTTAACACAAATATTGAGAGAAGCAGGAGAAAAAATGATTTTAAACAACCTTTTGCTGGAACTACGCTCAAACAAATGTGTGTCTCTGTTACTGGTGTGATGGATTGGAAGTCATAAGAAAATAATTTAAAAAGTTGTTCAAACACGTTTGAATTGAAGTATCAGTACAAGAAGAAGACTTGTACTCAAGTAGTGTAAAAATGACTGTGAAAATTGTTAACATATATTCTCACATGGAAAGGAAAAACTGACAATTGATATTATTAACATTGGTAACGCTGTTGAAGCTGAAGAGTAATTGTGTTTGGTTTGTGATTTATTGTGTTCGGCGTTGGTCAGGCTTCTAAGGTTGTAGCAATATTGACGTAGGAAGGGGTGGGAGATCACTCCTGTTCTATTGTAATGAAAACTATTATGTTAAATTGTTGTTGCATTTTTTTATTGTTTTTTTAACATTGCCATGAAAATACAATACATGTTCTACTAATAAATAAATAGTATTTTTAACAGCATTTTATAAGAAAACACAAAATAAAATTTAACATGCAATGTACTTTTTAAATATGATCCTAATTGTCTTTTTATGAGTAAAGAAATCCGCAAAAGCTGCTTGGCAAGAATTCTTAAAACTAAAAATTTCATAAGAAAATTTGGATCATATTTATGAAAGTCTACCTGTTTTAGCTATTGCTATTTTTCTGGAGAATAACTGATTTACTTTTAGATAAAAAAAAGAGATAAAATGTCTAAAAATGAGGCTCTTTTTGCTTTCTTAGAAATCAGCTTTTACTGTTTTTATCTATTATACAATTTTCCTCATAGTTTTTATTCTACCGTTGTAACTGGGTCTTCTGCTAATCAACATGAGAAGCTTGTCACTAAGATAAGAAATACACAAAGATGTAACCATTACCGCTTGTTTAAACTGAGCCGTTTCTGTTTGCTCAGAGAAACCTGGAGTTCTCCTGAAAATGACTTCGGACAAAGTGGTTAATCAGCTGCCTGCTGCCAAGTTTTATCAACAATTATAAAAAACTAGAGAATGGAGAGGATTCTTAATTGAACAGATTAGTGCAGGAGAGCGAAGACAGATGGATGGACCTTGTGGGGGAGGGAGTGTCCTTTAAAAAACAAAAGCTGCATGATAAATCTGAGCTTGGGTCTCAGAGCCACTGAAATGACACTTAAGTCTGTTTATCAGTGAAATAACAGCAGCTGGAAGTTTTTACTTAGAGTGAGACATAATGCCTCATAGAGCCTGGCTGTTTTCATAAACAATGTTATTTTAATACAACTAGCTGCTGTTTACAGATCCTGGTTGAGTAACTCCAGTTCACAGGAACTAACCTGGATCAGAGATTATCAAAGAGCAACACGTGTTGTTTAGAACGGGGTTTATACAACAGACCTGCCAGATTAGGACCAATCCTGTGATTGGTGCTGATAAATGGCTGTGTGATGTTTAAGTAAGTACTAATCTGTGGAGTAAAACAGCAAACTAATATCTATATGTGGTTGAGACTTCAAATACAAATGTTAGGAGGGTAGAGTTGTGTCAGATGATGTATGCTCACAAAGAAAAAGAGACCCCGAGTGTGTTTACAGCTGTGTGTTTACACATCTTTCACACAACTTGCCTTGCTTCTTCGTGCCCGTCGATGCTGAAGAAGAGGAGCAGTAAATGAATTTGTCTGACTCGCTGAGAGGCACATAAACAAGACAATTCCACATTCAAAACACTCCTGTTGGGAGGCCTGATGCTGCTGTCAAACAACATTTGCTTCCTTTGTTACACAAAAAATGCTCGTGTGTGTGTGTGTTAGATACTGAAGGACTTAGCGGAGACACTCCAAGGCTTCGCTGCCACCTCCTACTCAGTGCATGACTGGGAGCTTCTGAGCTCCATTAGACTGATTCTGCTTCACCCCCCCTTCACTCACACAAATCAGCACACTGCAGCTTGTCGCTCACTCCGAACCCTCAGAGGAACCAGCGGGGGGCAGAAATCCATAGCTTGGTTTCGTGCTGCTAATGTGAACAAAGTCCTGAGCTGTCATGTCTGAGTCATTGCAAGCACTCACAATAGTGATGTGAGGCATGTGTGGCGATAGCTGCTAGAATATTCTCATAAATCTGAATGTGGCGGGTGGGAGCGCTCTGCGTGGACAGCAGAGGGATGGGTAGAGGGACGGATCAGACGAGGTGTGAAAGGTTTTTAAACTCCAGCAGAGCAAGATGAATGTTCCCAGTGTTCCTAAGTGATAAGCAGGTCAACAAAAGCAGTCGATGTTTTCAGCATCAAAGCGGCCTGCTGCTGCTCTGAAAGTGGAAAATCAAACGGTATAAACGCCTGGCTGTGAGCTTCACCTAAAAACTACTGTATACCTCACACACACCCTCAGTTTTATTAAAGGATACTGTCACTCTGTCAAGAGCAGAGCGTATGGAAATGTGTCGACTCAACATGACCGTGCATTAACGGCTAAGACAGACAGCCGGGCTGATCTGATGATTTTGTTTTACTGTTAGGTGTTTTTGGTTTAGCTCCCCCCCCACTTGGATCCTTCAGTCATTCTCCTTCAATAATACATCCTGATTACTGACGATGGATTGGTGTTGGTTGGAAAGACAATTGTTATTGTAAAAATAACCAAAAACTTAAATCTACTTCAGTCATGGACGTAATTTGGGGGGGGGCAGGGGGGACATGTCCCCCCCACTTTTTCCAAAGTCAAGTTTTGACCCCCGCACTTTTACCATCCAAAAACAATATTGCGCTATATTAAATTGACACTGGTTGAGCTCTAGGACCAAGCGGAAAACAACCGTTTGTGTTGAAACCTGTTTCCCATTAGAGCATTCTGTAAATGCCCCCACTTCTAAAGTGAAAATTACGTCCATGACTTCAGTGTTTTCTTGTTTGTCAGCCACCTACTTATGCTGGACAGATAAATGGTATTTTCATTGTCCTAACGGACATTCCTGTATCAAAGTTATCATTACCAGAATGAGAACTCACATCAAACACCTTCTCGATGTAGAGCTCATCACTGATACGATCTCGGAGGATGTCTTGGTTCTGCCGAACAAAGGTGATGTAGGTATCTGCAAGATCCATCCCTGGTTTCTGCAGGACGGAGACAAGATGAGGACTTTAGAAGGTGAAGGTTAGGAATTCCTATAAGAACTTCTGCAATGCTGAAAATGTAAACATGGTCAGTCAGCATGCAGAGCAGAAACTACAGTAACCACAAGTTGGCTGATTATGGTGACACATGAGGAGTGGTGTCAGTATGTGAGTTTATGTACCAGTAAGATGGAATGGACTCAACTAGATTGTCAACAAGAAAACATGCATGAGGTGAGGTCCACATGCCATAGTCACGTGTCCACGTGCTATTTTAATGCCGAGTCTGACCAGTATCTTTCAGGTGGCATATCAGATACAGTTGAAAGCAGCTCCGTCTTTTCCAGCACTTGAAATATGCACTCATTACAAGTGTCCGTCTCACTGCTAGAGATGGGTACCGGTACTCGGTACTTTAATAGCACCGGTTCTGACATAAATGGTAGTAACCAGACCGAAAAGCAACGCAGATTTCGGTGCTTCATTTCGGAGATGTCAATCATGTTGGACTCGAGTAGCCACTCATTTTACTTTTCCGGTGATAGTAGGCGGGCCCAGCCAAGTGCGTATTTGGTTAGAGCGGACCTACATTATTCACCAAAATGCCGAAGGCGAAGCGGTCGAAAGTGTGGCTGTACTTCACAGCAAAAGATGCAGACTCAGCAACCTGCAACAGGTGCTTCAAGGTGATACTCTGTAAAGGAGGTAACACCTCTAATTTAATGAAACACTTGGTGACGCATAGCATTATTTAAAAAGCCGAGACATGCACCGTGTTTGATAGCTTGCGACAGCGAAACCTCCCACCGAACGCATCTACTGTCCGTATTGGAGATAGCTTTAGCAACATTCCCCCAGAAGAAGCTGGAGAGGAGGAGACTCGTCCTGGCCCCAGCCGAGCCCCTCCCGCTGTAGCAGAAAAGATGACAGAGGATGGCAGCAGCAGCAGAGGATGGCAGCAGCAGCAGCAGCAGCAGCTGCTCCTCTTTGGGTAAGTAGCTTAAAGTAGTTTATGTGTATTTTACGCTGAGCACACGTTATTAAATGAATGCATGTAGGGTGAGCTAGCAAACACGGTCGTAGCTACATGCTGCATTCTTTTTGGCAGAGACTCCCTTCACGCTGGCCAAGAGGTCTAAATTGACCAAAGTTAAAGTGGAGGAAATACACAGGGCAGTGACGACGTTTGTAGTCAAAGATCTCCAACCATTCTCAACGGTGGAGTCACCATCATTTATGTAAAAATGTTGCATTGCTCTGATATAAAAATAGTTTTGTTCATAGCTGTTAAGCTTTGCAAGTGCTCTGTTAATAATTGGTACAAATAAAGGGTGGGTTACATGTTTTTATTTAGTCTTTTTTATCTGTTTGGAAAAATAACTACATTTCAATTTAAATTCAAATTTATTTGTTTCTTTTCAGGGAGATGTGCACTGCCCTTAATCCGAGGTATCGGCCCCATCCAGAGACGACCTGTCCAATACACTTATACCTGCATGGTATTCTGTTGAAAAAAGCAACCTCATCCAGAAGTTGGCTCAGGTTAACAAGGTAGCAATCACCTGTGATGGATGGACTAGTGTTGCTCAGGACAAAGAAAGCTGGCTGTAACATCATTCAAATGATAACTTAGCAATTTTTACTTCAGACACTGCACAACTCTGGTTAAGTAATGTTGCTGTTGAAAATGCAGAAAAACAAAACAAAACAAACAAAAAATAAAAAAACTACAAGTGTGGCCCCAAAGGGACACAAGAGAATCCTGTCAGTCAGGAAGTGAAGGGTCTGATGCTGAGAAAAGAAATGAAGACATAATAGCCTGATTATCATTGTGAGGTTGGTTCTCCTTACAAATCATCTTTAGTAACTCCAACCAATCAATTATGACAACAGGATAAGAGCTGCGATGAACTAAATCTGATGTGGAGTGGATCCAACGTGTACCCCATCACAGGGATGGGACAGACGGACATCTCACCTGCATTAGAAGCTCTACAGACTATTGGGATCAGTTGGGCAACATTGGCTCTGGGGTTAGGAGTTTGCCCATACCTTCCTTGCTGGTGGTGGTTGGAGGGACTGGTGGTGTCTGAGCCTCAGGTCAGCAGTGGCCACGATGCATTTAATCACCATCAATGTGTGAATGAGTGTAGTGTAGAGCACTTTGGAGTCCCTGACTTAGAAAAGTGCTATAAAAGTTAACATTTGGTCTAAAGTCAAAGCCCAAACTTTAGAAAATCAGACAAGTTTTGGTTTATGCGAGGCCTCATTTGGTGGCTGATGACACATCAGTAGATAAGATGGTAAGGATGTTCATGCGTCCAGACAGGCATGTTGTGATGTTGCACTGGAGTACATAGAGGTCTATGATCAGCAGTGAATACCAGTGAGTTATGGACGGGCCCAACACAAGAACGAGACATTCAGGAATGTGTTCAGTAACTGGGAGCGCACCGCTGGCCCTGCTGTCACTTGAGACGCAAGTCACACCCTTTTCTCTCGCTCCAACAAGCTGGCAAACCAGAGTGGCGGATTGGAGGATTTGGGACAGTTCCAGCTACTGGGATTAAAACTTAACACCAAAAGAGGAAGAAGGAGAAAAACACCCAAAGAAGAAGCTCTGAACTGTCGTCAGACCCTCCCTATTTGTTTTGTCTGCTTCCCGGTTTCTCCACTCTGAGCCAAACGGCAGTAATCCCCTCTGCATCTGGATAATGAACTCTTGGTTGCTCATCAGTGTTTGACAAAGCCACTCAGTGTACAATGTTCCTGTTCGAAAAAGACAGGGGGCGAAGCAGCGAAGTGGTAGGGGAAAGCCCTGTTGATAATGAGCAGTTTGAAGGGGAGGAGCGCAGTGAAAGAACGGGTAATTGCACACCTCTTTGGGCTCAGCTTCCTATCATTTCTGCCAGGTGGATGTTGTGTTTGTAAAACACGCAGAAGGAGTTCTGGAAATTAACATAGCTGCTAAAAATGGGACATGGCTCCACTTCTTAGAGAAAATGTTTAGTTTTTACAGTTAATCTCTAGACATATCCATCAAGATGTTGTTTAAAATAAATTAAATGATGTCCAGTCGAAAAATATTGGCGGCTTCGTAACATATAACCATAAAAATCAGGTCTAAAATAAACGGGCATGGGTCTAAGTCTCTGGGCTATGCCATACTGGACACCATGCTTCCTTCTACGTGAGCCTATGAGGACAAAATGCATTTACTGATTACTAACAGATGGTTAGAAATCTTTCACCATTCATAAACATTGCTGTTTTACACATTTACCTCTTCACTTGTTGCCAGTGATGAACGTGAGTCTGATGTGCTTGTGATTTTGCTAAAGTTTGCACTCCCCACGGCTTTTTGACCCTAATGGGCATCTGTTGGTAAGGTATTACTCCAACACAAAAATACTGCTTGCTTACAATGACTTAATTATCTACTGCCAAAGTGACAGTGTGTTCATTTAAAAATTATGAAAGTTTTGTAACTGTTTGTTACAAATCAGTAAATCCATTTTGTCCTCATGGGCTCCTGTAGAAAGAAACATGGCGTTGCCCAGAGACTTAAATTTATTTTAGACCTGATTTTTATGGTTAAATATTACGAAGCCGCCAAAATTTTTCAACAACAGGGCATCATTTCATTAATTTTCAACAACATTTTGATGAATATTTAGGGTTAGGGTCATAGTCGTTTGAAAAAATACACATGAATGTAATTTCTTAAAACTGTTTATTTTAATTAGACATCATTTTTATTTTCAGTTCAGATGAGGGGGGGTTGTTGGTTTTGTGTTTGTGCGCCTGCGCTCCAGGTTTTAGAAGTCTAAAAATGTCTATCTTAAAGAGGTCCTTTATTCATATATTTATTACATCTGCAGTGGTCACTAGCAGGAATGAACGCCTTGTAAGTCATTCTCTGGGAAAAAAAGCTCTGTTGCTTCTGTTAAAGCACAGACACGTCAGCCAGAGCAGAAAGTGGCTTCAGACAGCAGGTTTTGGAGTCTTATTCCTGATATTTGGGCATCTTGCCTCTCATTGGTTAACAGCAACACGACTCTACCACTGACTCTGTTTGCTCTGCAACGTTGATGTTTTACCGCCACAAATAACACAAGCCTGGAGGAGTTCTGCTGTGGGGTGGAGTTGCGAATTCTAACCCCGGGTTTCCACGGGAACCGTCAGCAGCACGTTACTGCAGCAGCACGTCTTGCTCGCGTAAGCTGCTGCTTGGTCCTTCCCACGAGAGGCGAAGCAGCAGGGAAGCAGCTGTCACCGACAGAGCATGAAGTCACACGAGTGACTTCGTCAGTAAACACAACAACAAGCAGGAGAAAATTACAACATGGTTTGTGTTTTATGTTCTGTCCGTTTTATAATCGCCAATACGGACCTGAAAAACAAAGGAGACCGCTAGCTAGGTGATAACTTCTCACGGGGACACACAGTTAGTAACCTTTTTTATAAGTAAAGTAACCGGAAGGCAGTACGTTCTTTATTCTGAAAATCTCGGTAGATTCTCTCCATTTCCGCGTCCGATTTCCTGTCTTTCCTTCCCCAAAAATGTCGAACTTGACCCGTTTCAGAGGCGTCGCGTGTAGAAAATAGAACCGGCGCGTAAAGGTCGCGACATTCTGCTCCTGAGACGCGGCCGACTCGCACTGCTGACGGCTCCAGTGGAAAAGGTTCTGTTGACCACAGCGGTTCCTTTCAGCAGCTATGACGTGCTGCTGCAGTAACATGCTGCTGACGGCTCCCGTGGAAAGCCGGGGTAACAGTTAGCTTCTACTGGTCGAGACGTTCTCTGCTGTTTCCTGGACGGTAAACCAGCAACAGCTTTCCCCGTGACAGTGTGATGTAGATCTGTCAGGCTTTTCTAATCCTAGAGTTTCACCATCTATTTTCTATCAGAAGCAAATGCAGGATAGGTGTAGGAGGCTATTTTCATACTCAGCTTGCATGTTAAATGACCAATCACTTAAAAAATTAATAAGTAAAAAATTATTTTCTCAAAGACCTCATTAAATGGAACCTTTTAACATTTATACGGCTGCGTCGCCAGGTTTCCCATCTCCAAAATGTCTAAAGTTCGCTTAAAGTTGCCACATTTTTTCTTCACAAGGTTTTCTCATCACAAGTCACTTGCACAGTTTTCAGACCCTGTTTTATACTTAAGTAAGCTCATAAATGAGGCCCTGCTACTTGTATCTTGACTCTCAGTATTCTAGTCTTGACCCAAATGTCATGACAAAAGGTGAGGGCTGGAATGTAGAAGCACTGGAAAATTAAGAGCTTAGCACTCTGGCTCCTAAATAGCTCTATTTGACACGAAGACTCCCTCCACCCTTTTTCAGTTGGGAACCACAGACTCAGACTGGGAGATGACCCTCATCCTGTCAGCTTCCCACTGTGAACCAGTGTTCACTAGCGATAGGAGACACCAACAAAGTCACATAACCTGCAGCGAGAAGCAACAAAACCCTGCAGTAAACAAACCAGACACCTTCCTTCCACAGCAACCAGAACTGGGATCTAACCAGTTGCTGGACAGAGGATCACCGGCCTTACTTCCAAGTTTTGGAAGAGTGAAGAAGACCTTCACTAAAGTCGCTAATGCCCTCAAAAAACGCAACTGCAACTATGTTCACGAGGCGGGTGCTGCTAAGGGCACCTATCTGGTCCCTATGCAACCAATGAGCTGCAATTCCATTCTCAGCACCGAGTCAAGCCTTTTCCCAGCAGGGCCTGTTCACACGGGATGCTCCTTGATATGAATTATTGCGTTTTTGTGACACTATTATGTTTGTGATTTATGATTTTCTTCAAACCAAGCTTCAGCCCAATATTTAACAGTTGTAAACATGACAGCAAATGACTTCACACCATCAAAACCAAAAAAGCTGTTCTTATAATACTGCATGATGAAAACTTAAGGTATACATTGTTTTCAAATGTATTTATTAAGAAAGAAACATGTGGGCAGAGTTTTCCCTGCACTGATCTACCAAGAGGAGCTAAACCCCTTTCTGCTGCAGAACAGCCTCTCCGTCTCAAACTCAGAAAGTAGAAAATAAAAAAAAAACACACAGCTTTGACTATCATGTTGTTTGAAATTGCAGTGTCCATCAGAAAAGGATAGACTGCTCAGCCCTTACCACGAAAGGCTAAACGAAGAAGCGAGAATCAAAAGTTTTCTGTAAAAACATAAAACCTACAAACCTTTCCTCCTAAATGAAAGTAAAAAAGCCAAAACATCAGAAGGTTTGGGATTGGGGACCAAGACAGGCGGAGAAGTGAAGAAAGCCTTCCACAGAGATTTCACCTCCTGTTCTTCTCCAAAGAGGCTTACCCGTCTCAGGTTTCTTCATCACAAAAGACCAACAGGCCGAGGTAGCTGTTACATTATAATTTAACAGGGTGAAGACGGCTGGGAAGGAAGTCTGGATGGGAACCAGCAGCTTTATGGGAACGATAGGAGGTGCAGCAGCAGGGCATGGGATTAAGAGACTTTCTGCTCGTTAAGATTAAATAACACAACGCAGCTCTTTCTCACAGCTGCCGTTTGAAAATAAACGACTCAAATACTAGACAGAAGTAGTTCTGATATAGGGTTAGCACCCTAAAGGCTCTTAACCTGACCAGTGACTATTTTATCATTCTGTGTCTCAGAAGAAAGTGGCAACTCTAATGTGTTGGCTGTTTGACTGTAAGCTCATATTACAGCCTCCCTGCACCAACAGGACCTGCAGCTTCTGAGCTCCCACAGCAGCCACCAAGTGGTGCTCACGCAGACAGGATCGCCGTTTAAACAACATGACGTCAGAGCTTCACAAAAGGAATGGATCAATGCTAAAGTAGCTCTGATGCTGGCTTTGCATCGGAAGTTATTCAGTAGAAATAAGAGCAACGCTTTTAAATAGCACTGCATTTAACACAAACGCTCCAAAAACAACAAAATAAAACAAGAAAACGGGCTTTTACGAGAATGTTTGCATTTCCAGGCTGATTTTTCCCAACATTCCGATGGTCTGAATGAAGATGGAAACACAGGTGTGTGGTTGACAGGATGAAGAGTAAAACAGCAGGCAGATTAGCACTCACAGGGACTTCCACATATCTGGCAGCTGCTTTCACCTTTCAGGGCAACAAAGTAAAGAGGAGGAAAGGAGGAGAAGATGGATTATACTGAAGCTGAGCTGAGGTCTGGTTTCCAGCAAGAAGCCTCCGTCAAAAGTAAAGTCAGAAATTTCAGGTTTTCAATATGAAAAGCACAACTACTCACAGTCAAGGAGAGGACGGAGGACAAGAACGTGCCTTTGTCGTATCTGGACAGCTTCGAGAGGACACAGTCTAGAACAGCAGCAAACTGAAGGCAGAGCGAGATAATCATTTATTCCCGACTTCAGAAGTTTTACGTCAAACACTTTGTGTCAGGAATAAGGATGTATTTAAATAAGCTTTCTAAAAACATTTTCACAGCAGGAAAGTGGAAAAGATTGTTATTTTGTTTAGTTTTGCACACTTAAAAGGACATCCGGCTATGAGGACGTGTGCGCCCCAGTAAGCCACGAGTTTTCTGTTGTACCAAACTATGTTGTTAGAAACACACAAAATATTGCTGTTTATTTATAAATCTATAATATTTAGTACATTTTTGGACATATGTAGGACGCCATGTTTTCCGCACGCAATGCACTCTGGGGGCGATGACGTGATGGGGTGGTGATTGGTTGTACTTGGAAGAACAGCTATTGACGCCAGTGTTTGTTTACGCACTCACCGTATGAATAATGAAGTAAAATGCCGCATTGTGCTGCCTTTGGCTGTAATTTCCAGTCAGAGGGCAACAAGGGGAGTGATGTGAGTTTACACAGCTTTCCCACTGGCAAGAAGAGGAGACAGCAGTGGGAAGATGCCTGTGGACGGACACAACTTCCCAAAGATCCGCGGCTGTGTTTCCAACATTTTTCTCCTTATGCGTTTGAGGCTTAAAGTCGACCACGACTACTTAAAGAGCTCACCAGAGGGCCTGGGAAGGAGAGAAGGCAGAAGCTAAATGCTTTACCGACCATTTTCCCACACAAGGAGCCTAAACGCCCTCGGAGAGACAAGAGACGCTCTCCTGAGCCAACAACCCGCTCCTGCAGCTGCCGCTTGTCACGTTCAGCGAACCATCGGACACGCCACTCGCCACGGATGAAGCTGAACGTTCACCTCTCCTGTCAGTAAAACAAGCAGTAAGTGTAGCAACACAGTGTTCTCCACATATATAATATCTGCAACAATAAGTCGTTTCACCGAATATCCTAATCATCTATGAAGCACACGACAGCTCTGGATGCTAAAATTCTCCTAAATCATTCATAATTGAATAAGTTTGATCACACGATAGTTTACCGTTAACTTCTGCCGACTAAAATGTGAGCTCTTAACAACAAACACTCTCCCTCTCTGTTACCATGGAGACGCATTTGCCGCACATGCACCACCGGTTTTGTCCTGCACTCGCTTCATCCCGCCCTACTTGCTCTTCATGTTGACGCTCGTTTTGTGAAACATGGTCAGTGATGTCATCATTAATGTTTCACTCTGGTTCAAACTGAAAAGGCTGAACAGATGACATGTTGATGTCGCTGAACAGTCGCTACAGGGACGCAAAGCCGGCCAGTACAACCGAGGTAAAACCAAATGACGTCACTACCCAGAGTGCATTGCAATGCTAACAACAATGGCGACCTACGAGTTAAAATATTTTTACAAATTTTATAAAAATAAAGACATTAAGAAGGTTTTTTACACCATTTTAATATAACTGATACTAACATTTATTTTTTAAGAACCACAAGGTTGTGTAACCTGGGCTCCTTTTAAAGGGTATCTGCAGGTTTACGGGAGCCAAATTTAAGACTTTTTAAGACCTTTTTTAAGGCCACTTTGACCAAATTTAAGCAAATTTTAAAATTAAGTTTAAGCTATAATTTCCAGCTATTGCCTGGAACCGGT
This sequence comes from Nothobranchius furzeri, assembly GCF_043380555.1. NCBI lineage: Eukaryota > Metazoa > Chordata > Actinopteri > Cyprinodontiformes > Nothobranchiidae > Nothobranchius > Nothobranchius furzeri. Next base: position 41,204,949 of record NC_091754.1, read on the forward strand.
GCTAACCACGTCGCAAACGTGGGATTAGCCATCCAGTTACCCTTAAACCAAGACATTCTCACACCCAAGGCGTCAAAATATGACGCGTGTGACCAAGTGTCAATATATGACGATTCGGGACGCCCCAGCGCGTCAGGAGACGACGATCAGGGACACGCTGGGTCACGTGGCTCCGCTGACGTCACTGTTTGACGCGCGCAGTCACACGGACATTATTTGACTATTTAACCTTCCCCTCACCCCAATCCTAACCTTAAGGTCCATAAACTGTGACCTTAACAGGGGATCTGCAGGTTTAAGGGAGTCAAATTTAAGACTTTTTAAGACCTTTTTTTAAGGTCACTTTGACCAAATTTAAGCTATTTTTAAAATGTAATTTAAACTATAATTTCCAGCTATTGCCTGGAACCGGTGCTAACCACGTCGTGAACGTGGATAACCATCCAGTTACCATTAAACTTGCACTTCCCCATGGCACAAGCTCCCACTAGCTTAACCAGCTAATGTGCTCTTAAAATAGCCCCCTTTCACAACCAACTGAATGTGTACGGTTCCGCTTACGTCAATATCGTACAAAAAAAATGCTGAAGACTAACTGGAAATTCACAAAAATTTTACAGAAATAAAATAATCTTGTTTATTGGGTCTTTGGTAATTTAAGACCTTTGGAAACTGTATTTAAGGATTAATTGTCATTTTTAAGGATTTTTAAGGCCTTAAATTTGGAAAAGCAAATTTAAGACTTTTTAAGACTTTTTAAGGACCCGCGGATACACTGTATATATTTTTAAGGGACAGACATGTATTGTCCCAATAAATAATAATAATCACAACATTACACAACATTTTACAAAACAAAATTATATCAAACTTAACTTTGATGTTTCCTAAGAAGATAATCTAAAATAATAGCAATATCAATGCAAGAAATAAATTTATTTCATTATCATTTTGATATAGACAGTTAATTAAAGCAATAAAAAGAGAAACAATAAAATATATGAATTGAATACATAAGCATAACCAACAAATATATAGATTACAACAAATTGTCTTTTATTTTTATAATTTTTCTAAATAAGACCAAAATAAATGTAAAATAAAATAAATGAAACCCATTTTAACACCTGGTAAAAGACAAGAGGAAATCCCAAAAACACAAACCATGTAATTGAATAAATAAGACAAGAATTTGAATTCCCTTTCAGGAATGCATTTACCTTTGCGATGAGGGAGGAGATCATTTCTTTGAATGTGTCATCGATGAGAACATCGATTCTGGAGTGGTACTGTTGCTGTGTTGGTTCCAGCATAGTGGTGAAGACACGTATTTATGAGCAAACATGGAGGACACACACACACACACACACACACACACACACACACACACACACACACACACACACACACACACACACACACACACACACACACACACACACACACACACACACACACACACACACACACACACAAATAATTTATTACTTTGATGAAAATGATGGACACAGATCTGAAATGACTCCTAGCCTTTCTGAAACACAGTGATGTTTTCTGAGCAGTTAAAAACAAAAATGAAAGCCTTTACAACTTTGTATGAACACACACACACACACACACACACACACACACACACACACACACACACACACACACACAGGCCCTCCCAACCCTGTGAGGCATGAAAACCCCCATCCGTGTAGCACTGCCGAGTTAAACAGCTAATAGGATGCATTGTGCTGCTGAATAACATTCCCATCTGTGCTGGAAAAGCGAAGGAATCTGAAGGATACTTTTTGTGCGGCTCTCCTCAATTAGAGCAGCCTTGTATTCCTCCATAGCACCGGTCCAGCTGTGAGGACCAAAGGCTCACACAAGATTCAATTAATCCGCCATTTCACGTCTTGTTTGCCCCCACCCCAAACCTCCATGAAAAATATTCATGGCACCTTTTCCCTTGAAGGAAAAAGGAGAAAAGAAGGCTGGAGCTGAGCGCTGAATGGCAGAGGTAGCAGGAAAGTTCAGCTCACAGCAACAATGCCCTTTCACTGGTCGTCTAAAGAACACTCAAATAAAAAATTTAAATCAACAAAGCACACAAATCACTAACAAACTGCAGGTCCTGGAAGGTCACTGCAAAATTTAGGCACCCACACCCGCCCACCCATGCACAAGTCTGCAAAATGGCAGCTTTCTTTCTGGCTGATCTTTTATCAATTAATACACCTGTCAGCATTTTCTTTTTTAATGAAGCAAATAATTGGAACAATAAAAAAGCAGACAAGAGAAGACATTTACTCTGTAAAAGTAAAAAAATAAATAAAAAACCTAGTTTACGGTAAAATACCGGCAGCTGTGGTTGCCAGGAATATAGTCTGTAAACGAAAATACGGTATACTGGTTTTGTAATCCTAAATTTTACAATGTTTTTTACCCAAATCATGGTAGGAAATAAACTAATATATTTGTCAATTATACAGTAATTTCATGTAAAAAATGCAACTTTACATAGCTTTTTACGGATTTTTACAGTTATAAAAAAGTTATATTATATTAATATTTACATTGATTTGTTGTTAATTTAACAGTAATAGGATAAACCTTATTATGGCAAATAACTAAAAATAAAAATATAGTAAACCTTATTAAAACCTTTGACAATAAAAACCACAGTGAAACTGTATAAGAAATTGCAGCATTTTATTTATACTTAATACATTTTACGGTAAATTCCTGGCAATCACAGCTGCCGGTATTTTACCGTACATTTGACAGTACAACGAGAAAATAAAAAAAATTACTTTACATTTAACATTTGCAACCGTTGAATATAGAAAAATATAAAGATGCTCAAATAACTTAGTGAAAATTACTGATAAACAATGAGAAAAACTGACATGGCATTTAAAAAACAAAATAAACATATTTGTTCTATTCCTACCCACAGCATAGATCTTGAGAATACAACATGTGTTCATATATTATGGCTGGTAATCTGTGGAGGAATAAATAAACATGAAACACAATATGACCTGCCCCTGACCAATCAACAGTAATGAGTCACTAGGTCCTGCCTTGGTGAAGGAAAGCACTCCGTGGAGTTTCTAACGGCATGGTGTCGAAGATACAAGCTCTGCAGGAAGACTTCCACGTCGATCAGGAGTTCACTTTGGTCTAGCAGGATCCCTTCTGCAGGAAAAAATGGACAAAGTTTCTAAAGTTTGATCAGTTCTTGAGCAAAATGCACAGAAATTAACATACTCTCAAAAACAGATCTAAAGATAAATTATTTCTGAAGTTTTAACAATACAGATCTTCAGCCTACTTATGTAAAAGTGATACATAGATAACACAGCCCTAATCACAATCATAATTTATTGGAAGACACTGTATTACAGTCTCCTATTGAATTATCAGAGAACTTGAAGTTAATGACTGAATCAGGGTGTATGCAGGAACCTTGTAGTTTATTTTAATACCTTTTCAAGACTCAGTTTGTTCTAGCAAATGAAGTGACCGTTAGGTATTAAAAAATTCTAAAAATTTCTTAAAAGGCAGACATTTTTGCTTTCTAAACTAAACCTTTCCTCATAAATTTAAAAGTATTTCTTCGACATTTTCTGACCTTACAAGGTCAGAAAAGTTTAATTTAGGTAGCGAAAATGTCTGCCTTTAATTACAAAGAAATTCTTAGTTTTCTCTAGAAATTTTTTTCTGGCAAATACATAAAATTATTCTCGGAATTAAAGAGATTTAGCTTGCAATTTTGTCACATTCTGCAGGCTCCCGCCATGTGAAACGGCCTTTATTAGAGGTGCAGTTTCCTCCATTTCCTCTCATCCTCCTCATGGTTGGGCCCCTCCCAAGACCCCCCCCCCCCCCCCCCCCGTAGCTCCACCCCTGGAGTGTGTATCCTTTTCCTCCCACTGTTAGTCCTTCAGGTAAAGTCATAACCAGACAACATGAGTTATCAGGTGATCAGCCAGGCTAATGATGAGATGCAGAAAGATAGCAAATCCAGGACAGTGCACAATATTAATCTGTGTTTTTGCTCACCTCATGTGCTCTTATAGAATATTAACACATGCCTGCCTCATGATGTAGAGTCCATATTTCGCTGAGTGTCCTGCAATAACGCAGGTTATTAGTTAATTTACTTTTGATAGCAAAAAACAAAATATTTAATGTAAAAGTTATTTACAATGTGAATCAGCTCACACATCACCACCAAGTGTCACAGGGCCAGAATCAGTAGTCTCCTTCACGATGTCATGATGTAATCTAGCTCCAAGCTCACATCAAAAACACACATGTAGCAATAAGCTATGAAAAAAAAACATAGTTAACGTTAAAACTGAAAGGCTGTAATGAAGACTACATGATTATTAAATATAACTCACCAGTACTACACCTGCAAGGCTTCATGTTAGTCTGGACCATTTGTTGCTGCAGCAATCAGTCTGACAGCAGATTTCTTGGGTTCATTTAGCCTGAAAACATTAAATTATATATAACATTAGTGTTGTGGGAGGTCGCTTCCAGAGATGATGAGAAACATGTGGAAGGCAGAGCAAGGATGGAGCTACAGGGTTTTCTGTTAGATCAGGAGGCCCTGAGGTAAAACGGGATGTTACTGTGAGTCTGGGATGATACTCTTCTCCAGTGGTGACCTACCAGGCTGAAAATGTAAGGAAAAGAAACAGAATACAGAGTACAATATTATTATTTAGATTGTTTTTACCTGGATCAGTTCATAGAGCTTGTCCTTTCATTCAGATGGAAGCTGCTCAGAAGCTCTCCACCACACCTGGGTCTGTTCAGGAGTGTAGAAGCTGCTCTGGGTGGAATTCCCATCATGGTCCCAGCGTCACACACACAGCTGCTGGGAGGCTATGTGAAATATAAAGAAACAGCAAATATATTTATAGTTGTTTTTAAGAGCAGCAACACACGTGTAACAATAAGCTAAAATAATTACATGTTAAAACTAGCAGGTTAAGAGAGACAGATGGTTAAAAATAACTCACCTGCAAGGCTCTAGCCTGGATCAGTGCAGGCTGGTGGAGGACTACATCAGTCTTGGCCAAATTTAGCTTGAAGAGTATAATAACATTACATTGTTGTGGGAGTTAAGTAACTTAGATCGTGTACAAAACAAACTGTCTAATATATGTGCTTTATAACATGGCTGGTGAGTGATCGGACTGCTCTCAGAGCTAACTCAGGGTCCAGAATCAGACATGCCCCCCTTTTCGTAGCATTTGGTGTGGTTATTCGATTGCCCATGCTTTTATATACCTTCTTCCTGACTGATTTTATGTTACACTGAGCCACATGCTCAGCCCCAGTTCTGTTTTGTGATTTTATTAACTCACTGTGCCTGGACATTTCTATGGCTGTCTGTAGGGTCAAATCACTCTTCATTTGAAGTTGTTAAATGTAATTATTTAGCTTACTCACCTCAAATTGGGCCCAAAATCTCCGTTTTGAGGAAGCAGCAGTCGGCGGGATTCGGCTAATTACTGGAACGGCTTGGACTAATTTGTGAAATGCTCTTCAAACCAGCATAACCCGGTTCAAACTCCATCAAGTTGGTGAAAGAGTAACATGTAAAAAACACTTAACTACAATATTAACAGCCAAGCTACTAAAACTAAATGAAGTTTTGCTGGGACTCAAAGCTAACACTAACTACAGCACAACTCGCTTGCGGTTAATCCGAGCCTGACTGCTACAAGACTGGTTGAGACCGGTTGAGACCGCACTACACATGTCTACAACACTATTAGACGCTCATTTATACTAGTTATCAGCTAAAAAAGGTTGAATTTTTGTGGTGAAAATTTCACCACAAGGGTTTGTAGATTTTGCACAAATGGCATGGATAGTTTTATTAGTTGATAAATGAATGATAAATGACCCGGTTCAATCCTGGCTCCGGACAGAGAATTCTGCTGTTGTGTCCTTGGGCAAGACACTTAACCCACCTTGCCTGCTGGTGGTGATCGGAGGGACCGTTGGCGCCTGTGCTCGGCAGCCTCGCCTCTGTCAGTTCGCCCCAGGGCAGCTGTGGCTACATCGTAGCTCATCACCATCAGTGTGTGAATGTGTGTGTGAATGGATGAATGATACACTGTAGTGTAAAGCGCTTTGGAGTTCTTACTCTGAGAGGCGCTATACAAGTGCGGGTCATTCATTCATTTAACCAAGTTCTGGTTACTGCAGTTGGAGAAGTCAGGATTCTAATATGTTGACACACACATGCAAACAAAACGTTTTGTATGCTCAGTTTAGAGCTGCAGGCAATACATGTAACATTGATTTTAAATTCTTATAAGTGTGTATAAGTGTTCTGAAATTCTTCCGAGTTTCCGACTGGGAGGTCCAACTTTAGGGGGGTGTTTCATTAGATTTTTCCTATAGGAAGTTGGGATTGCTGAGTTCTGAGGACTAATTGAACGCACCACTACTCTGAATTTAGCAGCAGTCGCTAAACCTCTGGCCAATGTTGTACAGGTAATTTAGTTTGAACCCAACTTCAGCTGAACAAATATTGGCTCAATCATATTTTCACAAGACATTTGACAAGGATGAAACTGTAGGTAAACCTTTTTCCTGTCTGACGTACTTTAAATGAATCAGTATCCCTTGGCAGCATGGCTCATACCACAGAGTTGGATTATCAACTTCAGGTTTCAGTGTTTAGTGTGACTGTGGGACTTACCCATTGTTTGCCACTCTGGTGTTCAATAAATGATGAGCAGGGCGAACATGGATGGATGAACATACGACAAAGAAAAGAGGGAAGAGACAGCAGGTTATTATTTTCATTCAGCCAAGCCAGAGTTTGAGGAGCAGGCATTTCCACATTCTAGGAGCTAGGGCCTAACAGACCTTGTATCCCTTAGGTCTAAGCCTTATAGAGTGGAACAGCTACCAGGTTTTGACATGTGGATTGTAGGCTGCATGAGGCCATATGTAGGGATGGAAGCTGTGCTAGCTAGCCAGGCGCCTGGCTGTTCAGTGCTCTGTAGGTGAGCACAAGCACAGATTCTAAATCCTACAGGGAGCCAGTGTCGGCAGTGTTGAATTGGGTTGATGTGAGCTCGGCTGCTGGATTTTTTTAAGGAGTCTGGCTGTTGCATTTTGAATGGCTTGAAGGCGTGAAAGGAATGATTTGCTCAGAAAAGTGCAAAGAGCATTACAAAAGTCCAAACATTATGAGACAAAGGCATTGGATAATTTTTCCAAATCTGCAGCAGAAACAATTTTCCAGATTGTTTAGATGTTTCACAAAGACACACTCTGCAGTTTTCCTTGATTTTAGCAACTTGACTGTCGAAAGACCAAAACTGAAACTCTCCTCCTCCTGTGCAGTTGTCATTTTAACCCCTTAATCTAACTGCTGAAATGTCTCCTCAGCCTTCATTAGTTTCTACAGGAGCAGTTCATCACTAAAAAAAACTAACAAACAAAAAAAAAAAACAGCTATCTACAGAAATTATGTGTTGGAAGCAGACTCCAGTGCTGGCATGTCATCTAGCCACTTTACTATTGACTAACAGAATTCCTGGTAATCTGACCCCAGAGATGAAGAATCATGTGACCACAGGAAAAAGCTGTGGCTTGTCAACAAACCCAAATGTGGACTCAGAGCACTGGGTGATCACAGACAGGCAAGCTACGAGCTAGCTGACAGGACCACGGCAGGGAGAGCCAATTGATAGCACTGCTCGGTAGCAGCCAGGTATTTGCGATAAATAGGATAAATAGGATACAAGGACATCGGATAGAGACGAAAAAGCATCAATGACAGAGCATTTGCCCGATTAGAAGAAAGATTATGTGGGTCTTAGGGTGAGTGTATGATCGGTGATGAAACTGGAATTGATCCTTACTGCCTGACAAAAACATTTAGAAATGCACAAACAAAGCATATTGAAGTTGTGCTTACAAGCGCAATAGGATGATCGTGAGGTTGCATGAATCCTTATTTGTCTCTGAGCTCTCATGATTCAGAAAACTCCAGAGGTCGACTCTTGTTTGACTTTTATTATGGCTGCATGTTTTTCATATTTTTTAGCTTCATCAGACAAATGTTTTCTTTGTCTCTTCTGAGGCTCCATCATAATATACACTAACCAGGTATAGCTCGTCTGTCCTGTGGTGCAAACATGGACAGCCGTAAAGTGTTTCTGAATCACGCAGGATTGAAGTTGCAAGTGTGGTATTCTGGCCATAGGGGGCGGTAGAGGCTAAGTAACTTTTCTTTCACCCTGTAAAGCAGGTGTGGGGAACCCTGGTCCTCGAGGGCTGGTATCCCGCATGTCTTTGCTCCAACACTTCTGATTCAGTGGTTGATTCACCTGTTCAGCATCTCATCAGGCTCTTCAGAAGCCTGTTAATCACCTGCTGATTGAAATCAGGTGTGTTGAAGCAGGGTTGAAACAAAAATATGCTGGATAGGGGCCTTCAATGGACCAGGGTTCCCCTAGCACATACTGGTTCAAGAAAATGATTTAAAATTTGGAAAAAGTTGCATAGTGTGGCTTTAAGTGAAAGAAACAGGAACAGGAGATGGATTTGACGTGTGAATCAAAGCTTAAAGTGAAATCAAAGATAACTCCTGGATATATTACAATAGGATTGGCTGATGAGCAAAGGGAAGCGACTGCCTGTTCAATTTCAAGATGAAGTTGTGAACATGCAGTGATCAAAGACTGTCTTGTTGGTATGGACGTAGTTTATTGTTTTGCTGCTGCTGTCACTCCATGTTGTAAACAGGACATGCTCACTTTTTTTCTAGTTTGCCAGCTGCCAGGAGGGTAGTCCAGAAAGCGAGTTTAGAACATGCAGTCTCCTGATAAATCGCTGCTTGACTAAGTGCTCCCCTCCCCTCCCGGTTTCGCCGGCTCCGTGAACGATTCTCAGGTGGATTCAATTCCCTATAATCCAAGCTAGGGGAAGTGAGGCTCACGTGCGTCCATAGGCAGCCCCTCTTAACTGATGCTAGATAAATGAGAATGGAAGTAAAGAACAGAGCCTCGATCTTCATCCAGACAGAGAAATAATTATTCATTCATGCCCATGAGGACAAAGATATCAGAACTAAAATAGAGCTCATGAGCTCTTTGATAGCTATGTAGCCGGCACTATTTGCCATGTGGAACTATTTGTGGGGGACTCTTTTGGTTGACACACCCGGAAGTGTTGTTGTTCGTTAGCTTCTTGAACTGAACGTGCTCGCTGGTTTTGCTCGCTCGTGTCTCGTAATAAGAAAGAAAAAGAAGAAAGTATCATTTCTATAGCGCCTCTCAAGCTAAAAATCACGAGGCGCTTCACAAAAACAACAAATGTAAAAAAATAAAAAAGCGTTTAGAAAATGTTTAAAAATATATTAAAATGAGCAAAAATAGGCAATTGTGATTAAAAAATGTTAAGAAAGAGAGAGAGTGAATAGGAAAGAGGGAAATCAGTGGATGCTGAGGAAGGTGGAATAGGTGGGGAGAGCAGAATAAAGAGAGAGTGGTGAAGAAGGTCATACAAAAGCCAGCTTGAACAAGTGAGTCTTCAGCTGCTTTTTAAAGGAGACCACTGAGTCCACTGATCTCAGGCTCAGGGGGAGAGAGTTCCAGAGTCTGGGGGCCACAGCAGCAAATGATCTGTCACCTTTGGTCTTTAGCCTGGTGCTGCACAACCAGTAGGCTTTGATCACTGGACCTCAGGGACCTGCTGGGGGTGTAGGGACTGAGAGGATCACCAATGTAAGATGGTGCTTGTCCATGTAAGGCCCTATAGACCAGAACCAGGATCTTGAAATGAACCCTGAAGTTGACTGGCAGCCAGTGAAGCTGGAGGAGAAGCGGGGTGATGTGGGTGTGTTTGGAGGACTTGGTCAGAAGCCGAGCACAGGCATTCTGAACCACCTGTAGACGGTTCAGGGAGGTTCTGCTCAGACACGTGAAAAGAGAGTTACAGTAGTCTAAGCGTGAGGAGATGAAGGTGTGGAGAACTGTCTCAAGTTCAGAGGGGACAGAATGGGACTCAGCTTAGCAACGTTCCTGAGATGGAAGAAGGAAGAGCGAACAAGAGAACTGACATGACACAGTAAGACCAGGTTGGACCTGTTCAGGTTTACGCAGACAATCTTTACATTTAGAATTGGCATACAGATGTAAAATTAATGCAGTAAAATATAAAGCATTTTATTTAAATACCCATTCATTATTTTACAAGCACAGAGAGCCGCATCAGATGGATGGAAGAGCCGCATGCGGCTCCAGAGCCACGGGTTGCCGACCCCCGTGCTAGGCAAACCAAGCGCTGTCCGCAGCTTAAACATGTCTCTCAGAAGCCTGCAACACCCTTAAAAAGCCAAGCTACTGAGGCATAACAATCAATAATAACTGGGCAGAGGAACACAGCATGAAAGTTGATTCCCTCTAGTGGCTGGCTGCAGTCTAAGTTTTAAGCTCGGCCCCTGTAAAAAGGACAATTTATGAATTAAAAAGACATATGAAAAAGAAGGAGGGCTGGAGCACTTGGGTGAAAAAAAAGAAGATTTATTAGATGGGAGTATGGTCAATGTTTTGACTCTGTGTCTTCATCAGAGCACTGCCGACTCACCTGCCCCCGACTGTGAGCAGGTGAGTAGGCAGGACTTCAGTTACAACTCCAGTGCTCAAACACAGAAATGTCTATGAAACTGACATAATGGCTTCTTATTTCAAAAGCAGAAGTAAGTAAAGATTGTAAAGTCCCAAGCGCTGCTGATTTACTTAGTTTTTAGCATAATTGAGATATTAGCATTACTTCCATTTTTTAAAAAGTTCCAACTAGCCAAACTTTTCTTTTTATGCTATTCTATTTTAGTGCTTTCATTTTTATTGTAACTGTAGTAGTGACTTTTGTGTTGTGTTATTGCTTTCTCACCATGGTTTAGCTTTTGTATTTTGTTGAACCCTCTGGGCCACCGTCACAACCTGCTAATGCAAAATTCCACTTATTTCTACAGAGGTCATCTCATCTGCTTTACTTGTTTTGTTGAACAGTTTCCATCATCTTTCTATGGTGGTTATTACTTTGAGACAAACGCTCCCAAACACGCATTTTATAACTGTGACATTGACGAGAATAAACCAACCATAAAACTCTGCAAACAAATATCAGTGAGCTGTTATCCGGTTTGAGATTTCATGCCTTACACATATGTCTTTAGAAACTAAACATTTCAAAAATTGAAGAAAAAAGCATTTGAAAGAAGACACGTTCGAAAGGATTTTCTCCTTTTGAAACTCCTCAAAATTATTCATTTTTTAGTCAAAGACCGAACATTTATCAGTCAAGGTTATTTAGATGTGGAGTTTTTAGGTTGAACGAGTTTCATCGTAACAAACTGAATCATTTAATGCGGCTCAACGTTGAACTGAAGATTGTTGTGTTGAAAACTATGACTGACTTTGTACAATTATCTCAAAAGATGGTAAAAAATAACTTAACTGTATAAATTTCCTCAGCTTTTTAAAGAAGAAGAAAATATCATTTCTATAGCGCCTCTCAAAATAAAAATGACAAGGCGCGTCACAAAAACTAAAAACTGTAAAAATATAAAAAAGAATTTAGAAAATGGTTAAAAATATATTAAAATGAGCAAAAAATAGACAACTGTGATAAAAAATGTTAAGAAAGAGAGAGAGTGAATAGCAAAGAGGGAAATCAGTGGATCCTGAGGAAGGTGGAATAGCTGGGAAGAGCAGAATAAAGAGAGTGGTGAAGAAGGTCATACGAAAGCCAGCTTGAACAGGTGAGTCTTCAGCTTCTTTTTAAAGGAGTCCACTGAGTCCACTGATCTCAGGCTCAGGGGGAGAGAGTTCCAGAGTCTGGGGGCCACAGCAGCAAATGATCTGTCACCTTTGGTCTTTAGCCTGGTGCTGCACAACCAGTAGGCTTTGATCACTGGACCTCAGGGACCTGCTGGGGGTGTAGGGACTAAGAAGATCACCAATGTAAGATGGTGCTTGTCCATGTAAGGCCCTATAGACCAGAACCAGGATCTTGAAATGAACCCTGAAGTTGACTGGCAGCCAATGAAGCTGGAGGAGAAGCGGGGTGATGTGGGTGTGTTTGGAGGACTTGGTCAGAAGCTGAGCACAGGCATTCTGAACCACCTGTAGACGGTTCAGGGAGGTTCTGCTCAGACATGTGAAAAGAGAGTTACAGTAGTCTAAGCGTGAGGAGATGAAGGTGTGGAGAACAGTCTCAAGTTCTTAGCGGGACAGAATGGGACTCAGCTTAGCAATGTTCCTGAGATGGAAGAAGGAAGAGCGAACAAGAGAACTGACCTGAGAATCCAGGGTGAGAGCTGGGTCAAAGGTCACACCAAGATTACTGACGGAAGGTTTGGTGTGGGAAGCAAGCTGACCAAGAGAGTCTCTGACTTTTGGAACCAGCTTGTCTGGGGCCCAGATGAGGATCTCAGTCTTATCTTCATTCAGCTGAAGAAAGCTCCCACCATCCAGGTTTTGATAGAGTCTAAGCAGGTGTGTAACAGCTGCAGCTTAGACATCTCATGGGGCTTAAAGGAGATGTACAGTTGGATGTCATCTGCGTAAAGATGGTAGGAGATTCCTTTGAAGGAGCCCAGGATGTGCTGAAGAGGAAGCAGATAGAGGAGGAAGAGCAGAGGCCCCAGCACAGAACCTTGTGGGACACCATGGGTAAGAGAGGTGGTGGAGGACCTAAACTTTGAGACGGCCACAGAAAAGGAGCACTCAGAGAGATAAGAGGAGAACCACTCCAGAGCAGTTCCTGATAGGCCTACCCAGTCTGTCAGCCTCTCCAGTAGCAGGTGCTGGTCAACAGTGTCAAAGGCTGCAGTCAGGTCCAGCAGGACCAGAACAGAACAGTCCCCTGCATCACTGTAGTCAGAAGGTCATTAGAGACCCTAAGAAGAGCTGTTTCAGTAGAATGAGCTCTACGAAAACCTGACTGGAAGCTATCATAGATGTTATGTTCATCAAGAGCAGCTGTGAGATGTTTAGCCACAACCTCTTCCAAGATCTTGAGATGAACAGAAGTTTAGAGATGGGTCTGAAGCTGCTATGGAGAGAGGGGTCAAGACTCGGTTTTTTAAGAAGCGGGTGGATTACAGCATTCTTAAAGTAAGCTGGGACCTGACCAGAAACCAGAGAGGCATTAATTATAGACAGCACGCTGGGACCGATGGACAGAAAAACACTTTTAAACAAAGATGAGGGTAAGATGTGGAAGGGGCATGCAGAGGTCTTCATAGAGTTAACTAGTTTGGTTAACTCAGGCAAAGAAACAGGAGCAAAGCTATCTAGGATGATGGGCCTGGTTGGAGTCAGGAGAGGCGGCGATAAGGCTGAAGGAGAGATGCTAGATCTGACCTTATTAACTTTGTTCACAAAGAAAGACAGAAAGTTCTCACAGTCTGCAACAGAGTGGATGGAGGCTGTAGGAGAGGCAGGAGAGATTATGCTGCTGATGGTGTTAAACAGCACCTTGGGGTTCCCTTTGCTCTGGGACACCAGGAGGGAAAAGTAGGAAACCCTAGTGTCTCTGACTGCAGAGTTAAAGGATGTCAGAAGATCCTTTAGGTGTAGCAGATGGGATGTGGAGATGGGTTTTCTTCCACAAACGCTCAATTTTTCTGCATTGGCACTTCAGGCTGTGAAGGCTGTCATTAAACCAGGGAGTAGAGTTCATTGCAGGACCTGATCTGGTTCTGACAGGACAGATGTTGTCCAGAATGGAGAGGCAGTGCTCGTTAAACTGAGAAGTTAAGGAATCTGGGTCGTTATCAGAAGAACATGGTGGATCAAAAGCAGCAGAAAATTGCTAGCTGTGCTCTCATTAAAAAAACGAAAACTACATACGGCAAGCAGGAGGTGGGGATGCAGAAACTGACAAGTTAAAGAAAATGTAATGGTGATCTGAAATATAAGCGTCCTCAGGACAAACACTGTCAGCATTTAGACTCAGGGTAGAGTGTGCCCCCTGGTGGGTGTGGGGCCAGAAACATGCTGGGTAAAGCTGAAGGAGTCCATAAGGCTGGAGAAATTCATGGCAAAGTGATCAGAGGGATCATCAATGTGGATGTTAAAATCACCAACAATCACCAGTCTGGACAGCTTCACAGTGGAGGATAGAAAGTCACTAAACTCCAGAAGGAAAGAACTGTTTGGACCAGGTGGACGATAGACCACAGCACAGTAGAACGGGTCCTTACGCCCGACTTTAATCAGTTGCAGTTCAAAGGAAGCAAATTGACCAGAGGTTGTAGAGCTACATGGACGATGGTCTCTGAAAACAACAGCTAGGCCTCCACCACGATCAGAACCCCGGGGCTGGCTAAGAAAAGAATAACCACTCGGGCAGAGTTCAATCAGACCAGAATAATCAGATGTTTGCTGCCAAACTTCAGTCAGACACAGAAAATCCAGGTTTTTAGAGAGAATTAAATCGCTGAGCAGGAAGAACTTATTGTTAACAGAGCGGGAATTTAATAGAACCAACAATCGATAAATTCTGAAAGTCATATAAAAATGTTATATAAATTCCTTTGGACTGCGGTGAAATAACTTGTGAACATTTCATGAAGATCTTTGCAAATCTAGTGTTCTGTTGATTCTGTCTGGTTACCCTCTAGACTGTCTCTGTGCTCTAACCTTCACCTAAACACTGAGCAACAATAGGAGTTGCGTGAGTTGGCATTTTTCTGCTGCATCAGTTCGAGTTCAGTGGACAACACACCAGAAATGAAGGAGCTCAATGGTTTTATCTGAGTTCTGTCAAGCTTCATGGCTCAAGAAGAACTAGAACTGCAAGCAGTTATCAACGGGTTCCAAGCCAACCTGCGCCAGTCCCCCACCTGGCCCTGCCCAGCCTTCGTCTTTCCTCACGTGGCCCTGCCCCAACAACACGTTCTCCTGCCGGCGTCCCGTCAGCACACTTCAACCTGCGAAACCCGCGCATTGAAACGAACACTCTGGATAACTCCTTGAACCTTTTGCGCAGTCTATACTCATCACAACGACTTAGCTTAGTCTATAGATCATATGTACAAAGTTTGAAGTTGATTCGACGAAAAATTACATATTGGTGATTAAAACTAAGTTTAGCGTTTTTTGCGATCTAGCCAAAAATCTAGTTAGAAGGAAATGGGCGTGGCCAATACAAAAAACATGCAGAATCATCCAAGGATCATGCACATATAACGTTTTTGACTGTAGGGCCTATGGTTTGGGAGCTAGTAGCTGTAACGCATTCACCTTCGCAATAGCGCCACCTAGGTGACTCCGGATACAAATTTTGGAATCTGAGTAGCGGTCAGGATTTTCTATCAGACTGCCATGTCCGATTTTTTTCTGGCATTTACTGGCTCCGGCGCCCATATGGAATTAGCGGAGAAGAATAATAAATAATAAATAGTGAAAAATCCATAGAAAAACAATAGGGTTCCCTGCCCATTGGGCTTGGGACCCTTAAAAGACTTTCTACCGTTAGAAACACAAAGGACAACTGTGACAGCTCCAGTCTGTCTGTTAAAATTAGAAAATGTGTTTTTAAATGACTGACCTGAACCTTTCTTTGTCTGGCCTTTAAGTTTGAATTGCTAGTAGATTACATCTGTTAGACACAGGGACTGATTAAACACACACTCACCTAAACCTTTCACTGATATTTGTCTTACTTCTCCAGGCTAAGGCTTCTCCCGTTAGTGATCCTGCTGGCTCCAGCTGGTATTTAACCTTTCAGTGAGAAAAGGATTTTTTTTTTGGCAGCTTTTATTGGGAAGATCAGAACTCAGAATAATTACAACCTTGTGTCATCCTCTGCCAAAAAATCTCCTGACATCATCCTTGAACTGCAATCTGGACAACTAGGCAACCTGGTGTTTGTGTTATCTGACCTTAAGGTGGGCTGGACAAAGGTGAAGGAATTATTTAGCAGTGCAAGTGTGGTAAAGCGGGCGGATGCAAAAGAGGATAAAGAGCCGTGGGATGAGAACAGTGCTTTTTGAGCAGCCTCTGGAAACTGTACAGGTCATATCCATGTTCAATGGATGGATGCTCTTTGAGTGGCACATGAATGTGAAAGTTGATTAAAAAAATGTCTTCATCCTGAATTATTTTGACGAGTAGGAAAAGCGCCTCAGTTACCACACAGGCTTGATGATATTTGCACAGGTCTTGGGCCAGGAGGGCAGCCAATAAATGCAAATTGTCCTGAGTGGTTGTGGAGGAATGGGCTGTGTGGCACCCGGGGTTATCATGGGAATAGCAGACTTGAATAAGGAATAAGCACAGCTGGAAGTTTTGGAGGCAGAAAATTTCAAGAAAGGATAGCTTCTGAATCAAGCCCCCACAATGCGGCTCTTAAATTGGGCCCAACCCTGAAGTACCAAAAATTGCAGTTCCACCCTCATCCACTAGGGGCTGGTGTCAGAAGCGAGCAAATCCTCATTGACTCGCATGTTAAAAATACCAATTTCACAGCAGAAATAAACATGTTTACAGCCTGGTACCAAAACATGTTTTTGGTTTAAATGATCTAGTTTACACTCATGACAACTCTGAGGGGGGGTGCATTTTTTTCTCACTCTTCTGTTTAAGTGTATTAAAAGCCTAAAATTCTGTATAATTAATGAGCATCAGACCCACGTGACTGCAGAGCTAGCTCCGTGGAAAGGCCTCAGTAGAGCCTCGGTCTGGCTTGGAAACTGCTCCGGGATTTTGAGTCTCTGTGTTTGTGTATTCTTTTTTGGATATTATGTGTGCAATTGTTGGACAAAATGACTTGCTGTGGCATTAATTGCACTAATAGAGCGTCCAAGGAGTCTCCACTTCATTATTTTCGGTAAGTAAATTTATATTTATGTATTTTAGGTCACTGCTGAGCTGAGCTTAGATTTTAACATGTACTGTTTAACCATGAAATTTAAATGTAATAGGGTAAAACCCAGTGCATTTAACATAATGCTGCACTTTAGAAAATGGGTTGAAATATAACATGTTGGTGGAGCTGGGTTCCGACTATCGGCTTGTGGAGCTCTCGGGAGACCGATGTTTTCCACCCGTTTCTCCCCTACCCGCAGCTCGGCACATCTCTGTCTGATCGCGGCTTCTGTGTGCTGCGGCGGGCTGACGGCTGGTTCTCCCAGCAGGTCGGCGTATCTGTCTGATCGCGGCTTCTGTGTGCTGTGCGGCTGCCGGCTTGTGGAGGTCTCCGAGACCTCTGTGTTCCACCTGGTTTTACCCAGCGGTCAGCCCGGCATATCTCTGACTCAGAAGCTCTGGTGTTGTGTACAGTTAACTCCGGTTGTAGCTAGGTTGCTACCTCCGTTAGCTTAGCTCCTACCTCCGCGTTAGCTTTGGGTTAGCTTGTAGCTAGTTCGACCGGGTGTCGTCAGTTGATCCCAGCCTTACAGCCCCACCCTCAGCTCCACCTCTCTTCCCTTTTGTGGAATTGTCTGGGGTTGACGGAACCTGTGACACGGTCAAAATGGCGGTGGTGGCCACCTCCCATTTGGCCTCAAAAACGTGTTATTGGAGCCTATGGAAATGAATTGTCCAGTATATATGTCGATATTCTGAATGAATGGTCAACCCAAATGCAAAAGCTCACTGTCTGTCTTTGCATAAAAGAACATGGCCGTCTTCATTACTGCCCACTGGCAGCAATAAGATTCAAGATGAATGCTCAACCACAGCGTATAACATAATCGATGTACAGGAAGTGTCTTACGCATGCAGTGGTGCGAGTGAATGGAGGGCCCCAGACCATCACTAGCAGGCAAGAGGGTGATGTGTCTTGCCTATAGAACCAAACGACTGCGACAGACCGAGTGGGACATGTACCTGCAACCCTCTGATTACAGGGCGGGTGCTTAACTCCTCCTTGAACTGTAGTCATGACAAGTGCAACATCTTGGTATGCTACTACTGCAGTAGAACGTCCCTTCCTGTGAGAGCCTGCCTTGTATGCATGATGTCACTATTGCACGACCGAGATGGTCCCGATCCTATATGGAGAATAGTGATGACTACTCGTGAGAAATGTGTTCTAAATTGTTACAGTAACTCGAAAATAATCTTCGATAATAAATCATGCAATAATAAATGCAATACTGTAAGACTAACCATTGACTGTCATTAGAGAGACAAAGACAGATGTAGGTTAGCTCATTTCTACGAAAAACACAATACTGTTAAGTCAACCATTCACCCCCGATCACCCTCCTGTCTTCACTCATTAACAAGGCCACGTGTGATACCACTCAAACTTCTCCCCTTGAGGGACCTTCCTCCCAACCTGGAATACCCTTTTTGGGTTCATAACCTTGGCCGGTGCTGATCTTCAACCCAACCACTTCAAACTTAAATGGTAACATTAATTCAATTCAGCTAATTTATCTAGAGTCAAATCACAACAAGAGTCGTCTTAATGCACTTTACAAAGTAAACCTTCCAACTGAACCTCCCTATCAGCACACCGAGTTCAGTTCCTTTTTATATTTAAGTTTTTCTTATGTAAGAAACCCCAGCAGGTTGCATCGAGTCACTGACTTGTGTCCTTTTCTTTACAGCAATCCTCATACTAAGCAAGCATGACTTAAAGGTCACTGAAGCTTAAGAGGACCACAGCATTCTTGAAAAGCTGATATGGATTTGTCTTCTAGTTAACAAAATCTTTTTTGCTTTTAGATTTGAAAAAGTGAACTGAAGTCATGTGTCATACAAGAAATAGATGCACGCTATGTGGACAAGAGATGACTGCTGGAGGGGAGGATCTGAATCTGGATTCTGCTTGCTCCCCTGCACACATTCAAGGTGTTCCTCCAAGCACCAGAAAACTAAATGAATCCAACCACATCATTTACAGATGTGAATATCCAGCAGCCAGGTAAAAAACACCTATCAGTGAGCCTACAACTGGAAAAAAAATCTCAGGTGTGTTTTCATCTCTCAGTCAGGAAAATATCCCAATGTTTACACGTAGAGGGCGGGGCTTAAAACATACATTGGAACCAGACACTAGGAGTTTTTATTTTCTTCCCGTGTCTACATTCTGATTCTGGTTGGAAGTAAAGTAAATGTGTTTGAAGTCAATTAGCACACGGTTGCTATAGCTAATGTCACAAAGCTGTCCTTTTAACCCTCCCGCTGTCTTCATGGGTGACCCCGCGAGGAAAGTTGACCATGGAGCAGGATTGATGGTTTATCCCTTGAGGTCCACGTGGCGGGGGTGAGGTGGTGCTCACTCCTCACCCCTGCCACGTGGACCCGTGAACTTTCCTCGCGGGGTTTACACCCATTAGGACAGTGGGAGGGTTAAAATAAAAGCATTGCAAAAGTCAGTTTAACAATGAAAGGAGATCTTATGGATGCACATGCAGAATTTACATGTTTCATTTTCCATTAACCTCTCGTGGGCTGGGTTTGGGGTTTGTTGGCTGGTTAATGCCCACTTCTGAGCCTTTTGAAGGAACTGCACATGGTATACTTGTGTTTGTAGATGGAGAATGGATGTGTGCAGAGCATCTTTACATTCTGATGGAGCATATTTCAGCAAAAATAAATGGACAGAAACTATTCAGACAGCAGAGGAGTTATGCAGCTGCAGAAATGAAGAAGCAGAAGGTTAAGAGAATAGCAAGCTTAGCTCTTTGTCAAAACTGCTAGCAGCCAAGGGTTCAGCTCTCCACGATGCCAAGGCCACTGCCTCACACGCACCTCACAGTTCCTTTAACAGGTGCGGTGAAACATTCTGCTGTCACAAGTGAACACAAACACACTTGAACTCTTCTCCTGGTGTTTGGAGGAAAACTCATGATCACACCCTGGTGAGGCTAGCACGAGACCGTTAGGAGGTGGCACAAGCTTTGACAGTGTGAGGAATGATGGTGAGCTCAGTTTTAAACAGAAAAATACAACAAACTGTCCACACTGAGGGACTGGCCACGATGATGATCGAAGACCATATGTGTCCTTCCAAAGAGAATATCACTGGGTCTCATTTCACATTTAGTTTTTACTTTTGAATATGTCTGTAGAAGCTCCTTCAGTTCTGCAACTTGGGTAGGGGGTAGGAGGCTTAATAGCCTTCTACACTTCTGAGCCTTTTACTCCCTACCTAACCCTAACCAAGTTTCGGAACTGAAGGAGCTTCTTGGATGAAAGGCAAAACGTCAAATAAAATAAGAAAAGTCCAGTTGTTTCCAACTAAACCTCCAAGACTGCTTGTCCTGGATGGCAGAAGATCTACACACTAAAGGCATTTTTGAAACATCTGTTGTCCTTTGATGGCAGATATCATAAACCTGTTCACATTTTGCCCCATCTCCACACAACCTAAACCAACAGCTGTCCGTTTACCTCCTGACTGCAGTCCAGCACACAGAGTTTGGAGCACTGCTTCTTGGCATCCATCAGTATGTTGAACATGGTGCAGACAGACAGCGGCACCCGGAAGTCTGTCGACTCACTGGCTTTTTGCATTTTAGCGTCAAATGAAACTTTTGTCCTGCAGAACAACACAGAAGATAATTGATCCCAAGATTTTACAGCAAATCAAGAACAGTGATTATTTTTCTCACAACAAACAAATAACAGAATCCCATTCATTTTGTTATTTTAATTTGTGCATTAGTTTTAGCCAAAATATGATTTCAATAGGCAATAAAACAGATTTTCAGCTACTGCAACATCTGTCTGACCTTTTGACACAAGCTTCCATCATGTCGCTGGCCATCAGTTTGAGTCTTTGCTCCAGATGTTGGGCAAACTCTGGCTCTGGCCAGTGGAGGTCCAGCACAAACATCTGAAGTGCATCCAGCTTCCAGAACAAATCCTCGGAGGTAGCTGAGCCGTTACTTCAGAAAAGATGCAGAGGATTAGAAATTGAAATATGAACTTTCACACAAAACCTGTTGAGTATTAACAGGTCACTGCAGGATGTGATAACACCGCTGGCATTTCAGGGACCACAAAGAAGGGCCCCTACGGGCCACCTACTGAATACGCTGGATTAAAGCGTTCAACCATTCCACCCTGGAACAAGGATGGGTATAGTCCGGCTCCTCTGATGGCGTTTCCTTGCCTTACCTTACTTGGCTCATCTGGACTCAGCCAAATATAATTTTTACTTGTGTGCGTGTGTGTGTGTGTGTGTGTGTGTGTGTGTGTGTGTGTGTGCGTGCTTGCATATGTCTGTTAATGTTTTTAACCTGTTATGGGAATCTGGGGTCATTTTGTAAAGCACTTTGAGTAGCATTTTGTTTGAAAAGCGCTTTATAAATAAATCTGATTGATTGATTGATTGATCATCAACAGGTTCTGGTTAAAGTGGGTGTGAAACTGCGTGGTCTCAGTAGAGACCACGACCTTCCTGTCTTCGGTCTTTTGCATGACGGTTTCTCAGCAACACGTGGAAAGCCTCTGTACCAACATCCAAGTGTACAGCGCCCACAGCTAGAATGATGGCCACAGGAGGGAAGGCGAGGGGGGGTCAAAACAATTGTTACTCACCCCCTCACTTTACTCACTTTGCCTTTAAAAGACTGTTACCTTAAGAAGTGGCACATGGAAATCTGTGCTGGGCTGAGTCCATGGTGCAATTAAGCACTTGGTGGCTATCCCCCTCATGTCTAATTAGTGGTGCTCTTCGCAGAGCGTGCCTCGCCTCTCTCCCTGTGGAATGGGACGATCCCACTCACCCGTCTGTGCTGGTTAATGAAGTGCCAGCTTTTTTTCCCTCTCTGTTTGTTTCCAAGGGTGGTGGAAGCCCAAGTGAAGCGAGGTAGAGGAGAAGTATGGTCTGTGCTGTGGGAAAGGCTGAGGGAGTCAGACTGAGAAGCCTTTTTAAGAAATGCACCCTTATTCGGTCTCTTGAGACCCCCCCCCCAACCACTACCTCCCCCCACCCAAATGGCCACCCATACTGGAAAGCCTGCTGTAGACTCACTTTCTCCACAAATGATTAAAACACTGATTTACTACTCAAAAACGGCATATTTGGACCTTGCTAAAGAAATGTGTTTCTCTAACTGTTTTCATTCGTTTCAACAGTGAGTGAATGATGAGTGAATGATGTTTCCATCAGCTGATTTGCCTTCGATCAACAGAGTGTTCAGTGACACCGCTCAGTACAGCTTTGTGCTTTCACCACCGTTTCCCCCAACTCTGTCAGAGCTACTGCACAGGTTACAGAACGGTTAGAAAGTAATCTCTGGATAATCATTGGTAAGTGATTCACATTTAAAATCAATCCAGATCAAGATACTCACCCTGGCTTATCACCATCATGTTGTAAAGAAATGAAAGAAAATTGAGCGGGTGGACTGAGATCACCGCGGCAGTAACTTACCCTTCGCTCTTTAAAGAATGATAGTTCTGTTATTTGACTTGGTGGTTTAAAGGAGCTTTGCCCTTTTTATGCGACACATCTTTTTGCAATGATTTAGCTTTGTTTGCAGATACCTGTTTATCACCCACTGACTGAAATCAGGTGTGTTGGAGCAGAGAAATATTAAAACATGCAGGACAGTGGCCCTTGAGGATCACCACTGGCCCTGTTAGTCATGGGATGTCCATAGCAGGCAAAAACCAAAGACAGAGCTATTATTATTATTATTACTATAAATAATCATGTCATTGTTATACCTTAAATAAAAGTAAACCTTTTATATAGGGTTACTTCAAAGGGATTCCCTCTACTGCTTTTATTTAACTTACAAAATATCAGGTAGATTTATTCCACGCAAGCTGCAACAGAAAATGACTTGTTGTTATTATGAAGGTAGTGTGGTGTGAACACTGCACTAGCAAAGCAAACACCCAAATGACTAAAACCATCTTATTAAACAAGACTTAGGTATGATCAGTGAAAGCAACACTCAAACTAAAACACCACAGTACCACGTAACAACCGGACATGCACTGCTCACGCAGACAAAATCACGCTACGCTCATGCAGACAATCACGCTAAGTTCGCGCAGACAAAATCACGCTACGCTCATGCAGACAATCACGCCACACTCATGCAGACAAAATCACGCTACGTTCACGCAGACAAACTCACGCTACGCTCATGCAGACAATCACGCCACACTCATGCAGACAAAATCACGCTAAGTTCACGCAGACAAAATCACGCTACATTCACGCAGACAAAATCACGCTACGCTCATGCAGACAATCACGCCATGCTCATGCAGACAGTCACACCACGCTCATGCAGACAGTCACGCCACGCTCATGCAGACAGTCACGCCACGCTCATGCAGACAGTCACGCCACGCTCATGCAGACAGTCAGGCCACGCTCATGCAGACAAAATCACGCTACGTTCACGCAGACAAACTCACGCTACGCTCATGCAGACAATCACGCCACACTCATGCAGACAAAATCACGCTAAGTTCACGCAGACAAAATCACGCTACGTTCACGCAGACAAACTCACGCTACGTTCACGCAGACAAACTCACGCTACGCTCATGCAGACAGTCACACCACGCTCATGCAGACAGTCACGCCACGCTCATGCAGACAGTCACGCCACGCTCATGCAGACAAAATCACGCTAAGTTCACGCAGACAAAAACACGCTACGTTCACACAGACAAAATCACGCTACGTTCACGCAGACAAAATCACGCTATGTTCACGCAGACAAAAACACGCTACGCTCACGCAGACAAAATCACGCTATGTTCACGCAGACAAAAACACGCTACGTTCACGTAGACAAAATCACGCTACGTTAGCGCAGGCAAAATCACGTTACGCTCACGCAGACAAAATCACGCTACGTTCACGCAGACAAAATCACGCTACATTCACACAGACAAAATCACGCTACGCTCATGCAGACAAAATCACGCTACGTTCACACAGACAAAATCACGCTACGTTCACGCAGACAAAATCACGCTACGTTCACACAGACAAAATCACGCTACGCTCATGCAGACAACAAAATCACGCTACGTTCACGCAGACAAAATCACGCTACGCTCATGCAGACAAAATCACGCTACGCTCATGCAGACAAAATCACGCTACGTTCAAGCAGACAAAATCACGCTACGTTCACGCAGACAAAATCACGCTACGTTCACACAGACAAAATCACGCTACGCTCATGCAGACAAAATCACGCTACGTTCACGCTGACAAAATCACGCTGACAAAAACACGCTACGCTCACGCCGACAAAAACACGCTACGCTCACGCAGACAAAATCACGCTACGCTCATGCAGACAAAGTCACGCTAAGCTCATGCAGACAAAATCACGCTACGCTCATGCAGACAAAACAGGGTTTCTTTTTCTACAACACAGCACTAAAAATGTTAAACTTAAGGGACATTTTTTGTGCTGCCACGTGGGTCTAATTCTATTTTCCTAAACTAAATGATTGTACATGACAAAGTATGAATGAAATGATGTCCTATAGATGACAGATGATGAATGGAAGGATGGAATAAGAGCTAGATGTTTTAGCAAAACCTTTCTTAAGTGTCTGAGAGAGATTGTGGAGTCTGGGTGGTAAAATCTGTTTGGCTGTATGGTTTGATAAGCTAGAGATATGTTTATAAAACCATCCGACACAATTTGTGCCGGTCTACACACCCTTGTGTGAAGATTCCCAAGCGATCCAGGGGGTCAGGAGGTGGAGATGGACACTGCGGATGGCTTGTACCTCTTGTAGCCAGCTCAGAGTAAGACCCGTCTAGTCTGGGTTATTTTCAGGTGATGGCAGGAAGCTGGAGTGCTTATTTTGCATCTAAGGCTGTTGGGCGGCTCTAAAAAGAGCTGTTGTGTCTGAAATCACTCACAAGCGTTGCAGAGAGGCTTTGACCTTGGGGTCAAAAAAATGGATGGTCTCAAAATGCTTGTTCACCCGATTGGCCTGATCAAGTGAACGGGGAAGACTAACTAGATCAGGAAGTTTTTCCTGTTTTTATCAACTTTGTTTATAAATTTGGCAAATCAGAATTTGACATGTTTAAGAGGCGCTAGCAAAATACCTCAGAAGTCACAACTTCCCTCAGATACTCAGACAGGTTAATTCTCTGCAAGCCCCCATAGTTCGGGTCTGGATATGAAGAAAAACAGGAAGTGACAAAAATTGCAGTTCCACCCTCATCCACTGGGGGCTGGTGTCAGAAGCGAGCAAATCCTCATTGACTCCCATGTTAAAAATACCAATTTCACAGCAGAAATAAACATGTTTACAGCCTGGTACCAAAACATGTTTTTGGTTTAAATGATCTAGTTTACACTCATGACAACTCTGAGGGGGGTGAATTTTTTTCTCACTCTTCTGTTTAAGTGTATTAAAAGCCTAAAATTCTGTATAATTAATGAGCATCAGGCCCACGTGACCGCAGAGCTAGCTCCGGGTAAAGGCCTCAGTAGAGCCTCGGTCTGGCTTGGAACTGTCCCGCCATTTTCAGTCTCTCAACTTAGACCAGTAGTTGTAGCGTTTGTGCATTTTTTTTTTGGATATTTTTTGTGCAATTGTTGGACAAAATGACTTGCTGTGGCATTAATTGCACTAATAGAGCGTCCAAGGAGTCTCCACTTTATTTTTTTTTGGTAAGTAAAATTATATTCATGTATTTTAGGTCACTGCCGAGCTGAGCTTAGATTTTAACATGTACTGGTTAACCATGAAATTTAAATGTAATAAGGTAAAACCCAGTGCATTTAACATAATGCTGCACTTTAGAAAATGGGTTGAAATATAACATGTTGGTGGAGCTGGGTTCCGACTATCGGTATGGTCACCCTCCCCTCAGCGGCAGCTCGGCGTATCTCTGAATCAGAAGCTCTGGTGTTGTGCACAGTTAGCTCTGGTTGTAGCTAGGTAGCTACCTTCACTAGCTTAGCTTCCACCTCTGTGTTAGCTTTGGGTTAGCTTGTAGCTACATCGCTTCAGTTCGACGGGTGTCATCAGTTGATCCCAGCCTTACAGCCCCACCCTCAGCTCCACCTCTTTTCCCTTTTTTGGAATTGTTTGGGCTTGGCGGAACCTGTCACACGGTCAAAATGGCGGTGGTGGCCACCTCCCATTTTGGCACAAAAACGTATAATTGGAGCCTATGGAAACGAATTGTCCAGTAAATATGTCGATCATTCTCAGTGTGAAGTGGAAATGTTTTTCACATTTACGTGAAGTGAACAATAAAAACCCTAATATTAATCTTATCATGTATGAGTACACTGATAGATTAACTTGTTAGATCAGCAAACATTGATCTAGTGTAGTTTAAGATCTGAAATGAATCACTGCAGGAAAAATATTCATTGTAACACATCATTGACTCAAACACTTTGGGATTTAAACATCTTGTTCATTCAACACATTTGATTACATCAACCTATAAAGTTGTAAAGTGAGTTATGATACAAGGAAGATGAACTTTATTCAGAGTGAAAGTGCAGAAAGTCTGTCTTCTGCATGACTTTTGTTCCAGCCAACATAAGGAAAGCACTTATTTGGTTGCTGATCATAGATCATTGCTTTTCTTGTTTTGAGATCGGCCAGACAGATGCGATGCACCCCTGCATGTGTGACACAGTTTGTGTCTGCAAATTCAAACGTTACTTTCTGTTTATTTTGATGAAATACTTGACCTTTGGGTAGGCTACACCAGGATAATCGATTTTACCACAAGTGTTGGATTTTCTTGACTTATCTTGATCTGACTTTTGAGGACAAACAAGAGTGTTTCCTCTCAAATATATGATAGCCTCCACCATGCTCCTCCCTCGCCATGTTTGTTTACTCCAAAGTCTCATTTGATCCCAAGATGTTTTGTGAGATTTTCTATCTGTCCAGTGAATGTTGGTGAGTGAAATAAGTTTGTGTGTAATTTTTGCCATGTAGCCACATACTGTAGGACCAAGGCTGTTTTTTTCTTTTTAGCACTCATGTTTTAAATTCATCCACCATAACAGAAGGAGAGGGGACACCGTGGTTTTAATCTAAGGTGATTGCTTTAACAAGTACGACAAAGCAAGCACGTTCAAAATCTCTGTCTAATTTAATAGAAATTAGACATGAATAAAAAGTGAGATTAGCAGGAACAGCCCAAGATCTTCTCAGTTGCAGTTGACGCAAGTCAAACACTTAAAGAGCTGTCCTGTTACTGGTTCTTATTGGATTCATAAACACTGTTTAAAACTATTCCCTTTCAGATGATTCACTTGGTACAACGAAGGTCCGATGGGACATCATGCCCTTGTGTGGCCTGTCTGAAGACACATCTAATCACACCTGTAGAGGCTAATGAGCTTGGCACTAGGTGGTTGCCCCGCCCACCACTGTAAACACCCAGCGTCAAAGACATTTTACTGTTCTTATGCTATTCAGTTCACTGAGAACACATCTATTGTTAGCTGTGCTAGCTTAACTGCGCACTAGTGTTGACATTGCTGCCTTCTGGCTAGCATTTGCCCACCGAGCTCCATCTTTTTGTGGCTCTTTTCAGCTCTCACAGCAGGACCCTATGCTTTCTGAGTCGGCCCCTCCGTCTTCACCCGTTTTTGATGAGGATGGTCTTCTTATCAACCCCCTGCTTCTAGCAGGGCAGACCAAATGGAGATGACTGAAACGCTGACCGAGTCTGACTTGGAGGCTCCCCTGTTTCCTCTTCCAGAGGAGGACAAAGAAGGCATGCTTGGCATTTGTGTCAACAGTCACGACCCGCTGGGGGACGAGGAAGCTCTCTCCATGGTGGACTGCGTGGCTTTTTTTCTTCCGCTTTGCTGACAAGCAGCAGAGAAACTCGTAGACCGGCCCTCTCCTCGTCCAGCACAAAATAGGTCCAGTTTAGCTGTTTTTTACCTCCCCACTGATCCGACTGAGGTTAAAAACCCATCTGTGTGACCAAGCTCACATCATCCTGAGCGAAGCCACTGTCCACAGTGCCGGGCTATGGCCAATTCGTGGACCTTGCTGGTGCTAAGTTGGGATTAGTGAACCTCCCTCCTATCGAGCCCTTCTTAGCATCATATCTGGTTCTAGCTTGCAATAATTTAATTCAATTCAATTCAGTTTATTTACACAGCAGTAAATCACAACAAGAGTCGTCTCAAGGACCTTCACACAGTAAACATTTCAATACAAGTCAGGTCATTAAGCCAATCAGTAAAAAGTTTCCTGCATGAGGAACCCAGCAGACTGCATGGAGTCAATGACTGGTGTCAGTGTCTTTTACAGCAGTCCCCATTCTAAGAAAGCATGTAGCGACAGTGGAGAGGAAAACCTCCTTTTAACAGGAAGACAATCATTTCTGGGTTTCACATGAAGTTGCATCCACGTCACCCAATGCAGATGGGGGTACGGACATAGCCGGCGTTACACATAACCCAAATTACTCTGTTGACTGGGTTCCAAAAGGCCCAAATTATGTGCGGTACAGTTATTACAATCACTCTAATCGGGACAAAGATAAACATTTTTTTCAAGTTCCGAATGCAGTGCGGCACAAAGGGCCTAATTTAAGAACACTTGCTGAAAGAAGACGACAGAAGTGGATCAGTCATCTCTAGCCTAAAACGGGAGGAGCTGAAACGGACAATGCTAGTTTGCAGCGATCACTTTCCAACAGGTAAGATTACTAAAAGTAAACTCCTCTCTTCGGAGGCTGCAGTCATTCAACATCTGCTCTAGGCTGCTGCACATGTTCTACCAATCAGTAGTAGCAAGTGTCCTCCTCTGTGCTGCGCGTTGTGCTGGAGTAGCACCAGTAAGAAAAACATCTCCAGGCTGATTAAAATCATTAAGAAGGCAAGCTCTGTGGTGGGTCTGAAGTTGGCTTCGGTGGAGGAGGTGGCTGAGCAGAGGACTTTGTCCAGATTCAGAGACATCATGAAAAACACCTCTCACCCCCTACATGAGGAGAGGAGGAGTGTGTTCAGCAGCAGACTGCTGTCCCCACGCTGCTCCACAGACAAGCTGACCCCTTCTTTCCACCAGAGCCGTCAGCAGCGCGAGTCGGCCGCGTCTCAGGAGCAGCATGTCGCGGCCTTTACGTGCCGGTTCTATTTTCTACGCTTGATGCCTCTGAAACGGGTCAAGTTCGACATTTTTGGGGAAGGAAAGACAGGAAATCGGACGCGGAAATGGAGCGAGACTTTCAGAATAAAGAACGTGCTGCCTTCCGGTTGCTTTACTTTAAAAAAAGTTACTAACTGTGCGGCCCCGTGAGAAGCTATCACCTAGCTAGCGGTCTCCTTTGTTTTTCAGGTCCGTATTGGCGATTATAAAACGGACAGAACATAAAACACAAACCTTTTGGAGCCCTGTTGTAATTTTCTCCTGCTTGTTGTTGTGTTTACTGACGAAGTCACTCGTGTGACTTCGTGCTCGGCCGGTGACAGCTGCCCCCCTGCTGCGTCGCGTCTCGTGGGAAGGGCCAAGCAGCAGTTTACGCGAGCAAGACGTGCTGCTGCAATAACGTGCTGCTGACGGCTCCGGTGGAAAAAAGGGGTGAGAAGCTCATTTGTACCAGGTGCTGCTATAACTCCCAGCCCAAGCATGAATAATTGAGCTGATCGAGCTGTGAACTGCTTTGATTGGGGTTTGTAACTAATTATGGAGTGTGCTGTATGAATGAGAGCAGTGGCCATAAGGTAATTTCCTGTGGGATCAATACAGTTTTTATCTATCCATCCATCTATGCATGTACGAAAAGTCTGACTTTAAAACTATATGGGTCACAACCTAAAGGAAGTTGTATTTGTATCGTGATATTGAGTATTTGCCAGCGCATTTAAAGCTTTAGTACACTCACTTTTATCCATCACGCTGTACTTTATACCCCTTCCTGGGCTGCCACCTTACCGTGGTGGAGGGGTTTAAGTGAGCCATTAGCTGCGTTTACATGTGCCAAATTTCCTCAATCCGATTGAAATCTTGGTTGATCGGAATTTCCGAATCTCTGTTCACATGGACACGAACTGAAATGATAAATGATCCGCACTTGTATAACACCTATCAGAGTAAGGACTCCAAAGCGCTTTACACTACAGTGTATCATTCATCCATTCACACACACATTCACACACTGGTGGTGATGAGCTACAATGTAGCCACAGCTGCTCTGGGGTGCACTGACAGAGTCGAGGCTGCCGAGCACAGGCGCCACCGGAGAATTCTCTGTCCGGAGCCGGGATCGAACCTGCAATCTTCCGATTACTGGACAACCCGCTCAACCTGCTGAACTACTGCTGCCCAAAAATGATCCGATCATGCCGTGCGTACATATGCATCAAGCATTTAATCCGAATAAATAGGTTGAGCATGCGCAGTTGCCTTTCCCAAAAGAAAAATTAAACAAACGCCATGAAACGAAATGAAAAATGTAAAAACAGAAATAACTATTCTTCCTGCTTTCCTGATCCATTTATTCAATTTAATATTTTTATTTAGCTCATAGAAGTTACGTTTTCTTCAGTGAATAACTGCAGATATATGCTTTGCTGCATTTTATTGTTGATTAAAATAAGGGAGGGTTATGTCTGAAGTGACAGCTGTGCCGTTGCGCTGCGGCACAGAGCGGGGGTGGGGGGGTGGGGGGCTTAGACTCATGTTTTATTACTGAGCTCTGTTGTGGCTTATTATTAATAACATGTGACAATCAGCTGAAACTGTTGAGAAAAATCTGTTCAAACAAAATAACAGAAGATGTTCAGAAAGTTTAGAAGCCTGTGTTCATCATTAACAAACCGCATCTCAGGTCATCTGCGTTTACGTGCTTTTAACACGGACTTTACTGTCGTCCAGAGTATTTAACCGAGGACGTTTTCCTACCCAACATCAGCCTCCAATCACGTCTGTAAAACTGATATTATCCTGTCTTCTTTACAAGCATCTCTGACGTCTCCATCACCTGCTGCAGAAGCTGCTGCGTTCAAAGCTGACAGAAACGGGGATCCGTGCGCTGCAACCCCTGCAATAAACCTGCGTATTTCCAGTACAGATTTGAACATGTTTGTCGAATGATTTGTGCAATAATCAGATTTTTATTTTACTTCCACAAAATGCAAGTTCTGAATTAAATATTACTGAAACGGGGACGGCTTGCCGTCAGAATTTAAAGCTGCCGCTCGTTAATTACGCCGTCATTTTTGAAGTCAGGCAGTCCAAATGACAGCGGAGAGGCCCGCTCGCTGTTGCACACATGCACAGTGGGCATTATTTTACCCCAACAATCCGAATGGCTGTGTACATGCACGTCAATCGGAACGAAGAACGGAATAAACCACCTCTCTCAATCGGATTGAAATTTCAATATGAACGGGCCGAATCAGATCAGAATATTCCGATTGACATGTTTACATGCAGAATTTTCGATCTGATTGGGCATTCAATCTGATTAAATATGCGCATGTAAACATGGCTAATGATTGTAAGAGCTAATGGCACTTACACAGTAGCGTCGGCTCTAGTCCGCCTGGACCGGGTAGGGAGTGTTCTCAAAAATGGACGTCTTTTCAGCCCTCTTCCTGAGGCAGTCTGCCTGGAGTCGAACTGGTCCAACAAGCCCACTGCTGGCTGATTGAGCGGGTCAAATTGATGCCTACCATTAGGGGAAGCCTCTGATTGGCAGATAGAATCAGTCCGCGGGGCTTCCTGCATGTGCCATTCATTATCAGTCTGGATGCTGTGGAGTTAACAAGCTTCTGACTATAGCCGTTTTTGTCTGTCTCTCACTGTTGTGCGGAGCGCGCTCACACACACACACACAAACACGCACACACTCACACACACACGCGCACACACACACACACACTCACACAAACACGCACACACTCACACACGCGCACACACACACACACACACACACACACACACACACACACACACACACACGCACACACACACGCGCACACACACACACAAACACACACAGTGCTGCCAGACACAGTAAAGCAGGATGCGAAATCAGAGTCAAAGAATCTCCTAAAGCAATACTGCTCAGGCCACTTTCATTAATTAATGGAGACACCGCGGATTTCTCCGAGCTCTTTTTCCCTGCCCACATGCATCGGAGATGCACTCATGACATCACTGATATCTATTTTTTGCGCCAACCATGATTTAGAGCCCAACCATGTGATCAATCACGTCCACATTCCTACGGATGTGTGGAACAAATGCAGATGGCTGGGGCGGGCAGTACGGAGTGGAGTGGAACCAATGCTAGTGTGTAGCTCTGGCTCCGGAACCTGTTTCCTTGAGAGGGGTTGGACTTTCTACCACTCTGGGGTTGCCCCCACTTAGTGGGGGTGGGCATACTAGTTGTCTTCCATCTTGGTGCCTGTACATTGGGGTTAACCCCAGTGAACGAGAGGGTAGTCTCCCTCTGCCTACGTGTGGGGCGACAGGTCCTGACTGTTGTCTGTGCTTATGCACCAAACTACAGTTCTGAATACCCACCCTTCTTGGAGTCCTTGGAGGAGGTGCTGAAGACAGCTCCTTCTGATGACTCATTTGTTCTTCTGGGGGACTTAAACGTTCATGTGGGTAACGTCAGTAACCCCGGTTTCCCACTGGAAGAATCAGCGACGCAAAACGGCAGCTGAACGGTTTACTTGCGAACTTCAAAGCAGGTCTTTTCACACCAGGAGAGTCTTGGCAGCGGTACAACTTCCTCGCTGGACTTGTGAGATCCCAAGATCCCTCAAGACTTCAGGTCACAGTTTGTTTATGCAATCTGCTACTCAACCAAAAAGAAGGAAATCACATTGTTATCGCAGTTTGATGCAATATATGATGTTGTTCCTCTCCACTGACAGGAATGAAGCCATGAAAACACACCGCTGTACTTCTGGAACAACGATGTAAGTAAAAAAGCCGTTGGGTCACACGTAAGACTCATATATATGAAACTGCATTGCTGCCGTACTTTTATTTTGAAAATTACTGGCGATTTTACACGGACACGGTGTGATGTCCTGTCTAGCCCTATGCTAACTGCTTCGTTAGCATAGGGCTGCTGGTTTGAAACAATCCATAGACTATAATGGATTCTATTTGAAGCAGTGACATCCCACTGCCATTCCGCACCACTGATGCTTTTAGTGTGAAACCAGGGTTTGACTAAAAAGCATTTTCATCAGAAAAACTACGACTAAGACTAAAACTAAAGTTGCCCACCAAAAACAACAGTGGTTCTCAACCCAGGTTTGATAGCTGCTCATGGCGTGTTTTGATATGTCCCATAATACCTTCATTATGACGAGTTAGTTGACTGAAAGGGAATGTCAGGTTATGCATTTAACCACTGATAGGTACAATGCAGGGCTGCCCCCTTTGCATCCTAGGTCTGTGAGGCGTGGCTATGAACTGTAAAACGGCAGTGATGTTGGGTGTTTATAGCCTAGCGTCATGCTCATTTTCAATTTCAGGCGTGATTAGATGCGTCTTTAGCCAGGTCACACGAGGGCTTAACGTCCCATAGTACCTTCGTTATGTCTTGCTCCTCTTAACAACATCAGCTGGTGTTCATGGATTCTGGTCACTTCTCAATGATGTTCACATGCAATGCCCCCCCCCCCCCCCCACACACACACACACACACGTGCAACCATACATACGTGTTCT
The DNA here is from genome assembly GCF_043380555.1 of Nothobranchius furzeri. Lineage (NCBI taxonomy): Eukaryota > Metazoa > Chordata > Actinopteri > Cyprinodontiformes > Nothobranchiidae > Nothobranchius > Nothobranchius furzeri. The sequence continues at coordinate 41,238,599 of NC_091754.1, forward strand.
CACACAGAGGTCCCATCCAGGTGGGCGCAGAGAAGCGGGGCATCTGGGGCAGTGTGAGAGGAAGGCTGGGGACTTTGGGAAGAGGAACACTGGCTAGATTGTTAGTTATCGACCTGCCAGGTCAGAACCAGGAACCAGGTGGATCAGGAATCGGAGAAAAATTTAAAGAATGAAAGACAGAAAAGCAGGTGAAGTAGGAGTGGGGCTAATAGGTGTCATACATGTGGACCAATGTTGTCTAACCCTAACCCTGGGTAATAGTAAAGTCAGACCTCACTTTAAACTTTAACCACGTCCGGTTGGGTTCCAGTAGAGCCGCAACCAGCATTACAATCTGTCAGATGTTTAGTGACACAGTCCACAATAACAGCTTCCTATCACAGAATTAGCTATAAAAGGAAAAGACACGTGCACAAAAGTCTGGATCAATTGCTCAGATCTACAATGAGCAGGAATATTTCACTGATGATCTGGTTGGATATTCAGTTAGGTGCTGCATGTGTGTGTATGTGGGAGGAATAAACACAACATCATCTCTAAAATCATTCTCTAATAGTCTAAAAATGAGAAAGGTCAGCTGTGACTAGTAGGAAACACAGATTGTGACAATCTGACTTAAATGTGATTAGTGTGTTGCATTTGCAGTGGTAGCTAGCTAACTGGTGATGGCTGAGCACATCTCCTTGCTGTAGATTAGCCACAAAGCAGGTTTACACAAAATCTAACGCTAAAGCCACCTCGGCTCATTCTTACTTGACGGGCTGCCAGGTCTCCTGCTCGAAGCCGTAGTGGATGGACTGGGCAATGGAGGACTCCATCAGATCGAGGTAGCGCACCACCAGAGGGACGAACACATCCTGCAGATGTTTGTGGAACGATCCATTACAGAGGTGAGCTGTGTGGGGGTCCAAAACAAGACTGGGTGAGAACGACCATTTTTTATTCCGTAACCATTACTCTTTGAATTACAGTTTTAAGACTTTAAGACTTGTTTTTACTTTTAATGTTTTGATACCACAAAATAAAATGTTCAAGAACATATAAAACATCAGTAAACCTCAGCATGAATAAAGTCTGGATGGATGGAGATATGTGCTCTCATCACCGCAGTTACCCCAAAATTCCACTCTCTCCGCTCCGGCACGAACTCCGCAGCAAAAACGGTCCCGTTGTAGTCAATCAGAGCTGTTCCACTACTGCGGCCGTGCCCACCGTTCCGCCATCCGGCAAAAATAGGATCGATCCTATTTTTGCCGGACGCAGGAGCACCTCCGCAGTCAATGGACAGAAATCACAACCACCCAACAGGAAAAGGAGCAAGCACAGCTTCCGTTATTTCACAATAAATCGATAAACAAAAAGCATTTTTGTTTCAAATGCACAGGTTTAACAACTTTTAACAACTATCAATGGCGGCTGAACTTTAAATGCACAAAAGTAAGCCATAAATACAGTTTCCACTATTAAAGTAGTCACACTTTGTTGATCCAAACACTGCTGATCTCTCAACACGAATGATGGGCAGATTAAACAGTTCATGTCGATGCTTCTCCCACACAACGGGTGTTTGGATCTAACTTCCGCGTTTATTGCTCGGACTGTATCGCAAGATCTCGAAAATCCCGCGCATGCCTGTTTGCCCACCTCAGGTCTCCGCACCGGAGCGGAGCCGTTGTAGAGCGGGTATCAGTAAAAATTGAGTTTGGAAGCGAGCGGCTGCGGAAGGCGGGGGCGGACCGGACCGGAGCGGAGGTAGTGGAATTTTGGGGTAACACACATGGTTCATTTTACTGTCTCTTCTGCACACCTGACGTCCTTTCTCAAACCAGGAGCTCAGCATTTAGCGTGCATGTGCAGAAAGCCTGTTGGTGAGCTGTCAAACTGTTGGGAGCCAGTGAGCAACAGGCCTTTAAAATAAGTGAATAAATAATTAATACTGAAAAAATGCACTGATGCTTATATTAGTCAGCTTTATTTAATGCATCAATGCAATAATAACAGGTTGACTTCTTCAGCTCTTTCATATACACACAAGCTTTAGGTTGCTGGTGATGGATCCATTAAGGAGACTGATGGACGTTCTCTACCTTGTTGAATCTAAGTTACAAAGAATGAGGAAGTTGTGAAGGTAAAAGGCGCTCCGACCCTGAGGGTTACCTAATAAAAGACCTGCTGAGGGTTTGCCTACAATAGACTCCTCTGACTTCAGCAACTCAGCAGAAGTCTTTCCACTCGTGTCAAATTATGACTTTAATGAAGCGTAAAAACTGGTATTCCAACAACAAAGCCGCTCACATTTTGCATCAAGAGCTTTTATATTTTAACTTGACAGATCTGGTGGGAAACCAGCTTTTTGTGAGGGAGCGACCTTGACAAGCTGGCACAGATTTCACAAATGAAGAACTTCTCATATGTAAAAACAACTAAATAAATCAGTAAAGCAAAAGCTAGAAACCGCAGCAGGGTTTAGATTTGACGGGTGTTGGTGACACCGTGCACATCCCAGTGACAATCCTCCCAGCAGGCTTCAGAGAAACAAATAAATCCTCCCAGACGAAGCCAGGAGCTGGTCGGCAACAAGGAGAGACAAAGGGAAGGAGTGTTGGGTAGAAGCGCGTCTCGCAGGACTTCATTAGTTTTAATTCCTCTCGCTGCGCTCCGTGATGATTAACACTAGCCTTTTCGCCCTCCTGAGAGCGAGACTTGCCTCCCCCATAACCACTCGCCTTCAAATGCTGACAATCAAGTGAGCATTTAAATAATCTGCAGCGCAACTCAGAGAAGGAGGGCAAAAAAACTGAATGAGAGTCACCTGAGATCAGCTGGCCTGTTCCCACCCAGGTTTTGTTTTTAAAGGTCTAAATTATTACAAATAAAAGAAAGAGTGAAGAAAACTGGGATCCTAATGCGATCGACGGGCAAACGCTTTTGTAGTTTTTTTTATCCGACTGGAATTCCTGCCGTCCCTTTTGTTTCACTTTATTCATAATTACCAGAGGAAGGACCTCATTTGTACAAACAGAAGTGTGTTTTTGCTCGGTCCGTGTTTTGTCTCCATCTATTGCCTCATTACTCTCCAACTCAAGGCAGCTAATGTTGTGACACTTGGAATAATTATAGCATGAACAGAAGATGGTAATTAGAAAAAATATAAGAAATGTGCCACAAAGAAGAGATTTGTGGGTTCTTTACGAAACCAATCAAGTTTTTTGTTCCCAGTATTTCCCTTGGGCTGTCTGTCTATCTGCCTGCCTGTCTGTTACTGTGGCTGAAGTATTTGGGCATCAGCCATGTTAAATAACGCCTCACATCTCGCCAGATCTCTACTGGCCCAGAGACAAAGCGCCACAGTCGACCGACGGCTTCACGAGAATTCACTCAGCTCAGATTTTTTCCTTCTCTCCCATCGGTCACATCAAAAGTACGCAGTGAGGCTCGGCTTATTGGGGAAGAAAATATTTCAGCACTCTGAAGTGGCGCGGTGCGGCGCTGAGGTTTGTTAAACATCAATCTGAGGTTTCCACAGTCACTTCTTAGGTTTTTGTTTTCCCACACAATGACAGGACCTTGACGTGTGAAGAAGAAAAAAGATGACAAAAACAAGTGGGCCTTCAAAAACTGTTTCCCTAACCCTGAAATCACGTCGAGTGTTGCTTTGTGGGATATGTTCCAGATGGTTCTCTATTCACAAACTGACAAAATATCTCCTTTTCATCCCCGGATAGTTCTTTATCTGCAGCTCCCACTTTGTATCGGTGCACAACAGCGAGTAAAGACTGACGGAGTCTTCCCTTGACCTCAGCTCTCCCTCCTGTTTTATTTTGCACCGTAAAGAATTTCAGATGCACTGATGTTCCTAATGTGTTGTTAAAGAAAAATCACTGAAACATTTTTAGAGCTCTGAATTAAGAGTCAATGGGCAAAAATAATAAAAACTGAATCAATAAAAGGAATTACGTCAAAATCCATCCATCCATTGTCTGAACCCGCTTTGTCCACGTAGGGTCACGGGGGGGCTGGTGCCTATCTCCAGCGGTCAGTGGGCAATCAGGCGGGGTACACCCTGGACAGAGAGCCAGTCCATCGCAGGGCAACACAGAGACACACAGGACAAACAACCATGTACACACACCCTCACACCTAAGGACAATTTGGACAGACCAACCAACCTAACGGTCATGTTTTTGGACTGTGGGAGGAAGCCGGAGTACCTGGAGAGAACCCACACATGCACAGGGAGAACATGCAAACTCCATGCAGAAAGATCCCAGGCTGGGAAGCGAACACAGGACCTTCTTGCTGCAAGGCAACAGCTCTAACCACTGCGCCACTGTGCAGCCCCGAATTATGTCAAAATGATTCATAAATGTAACAATGAAAAGGTCACTTTTAGCAAGTATACAGCAGTGGAAACGCCAACGCTCGCTTCAATACACATTCATGGGCCTGGAAGTACTTTACTGGGAAATATCCCAAGTTTTTTGATACTTTTTCTTTATCAGTGTTGCTTAAAGTTTATTGATTTCTGTAGAAATCCTCAAGTTCCTCCACCCAATGGTTTAAGACCCTCCACAAGGTCCCAAACCAGACTTTCAGAACCAGTGATCAGCCCAGAAGTAGCTGGTGTCTTTACCTTAGTGACTTAAAGTTGACTACCCTCAGAAGTACAACTACCCTGCACAAACAATCCTTCATCATCAAGTTTAACTAGAAAAAAGAAGTAAGAGATTTAAAAACACAAAATAAAGGAATAAACTCTAGATGTCAAACAAAGAGATCCAAAGAAGGAAGAACTAAGATGCATAAATAAGTAACTAGATTATAAAAATGTGTCCTAAAACGCAACTTAAAAAGTAGAAGTCAGGTGGACTGTCTCACCACTAGGAGGAGGTCCTTCCAAAGCTTTGGGCCGGCATGACCTAAAGCTTGTTCACTGCACGCCTTGTAACCCGCTTTTGGGACGTTCAGATGTAGGTGGTCAGCTGATCTGAGTTCATGAGACGGTTTGTAGGGTGTGATAGGCTGTGTGAGATATGAGGGTGCCAGGTTGTGGGTGGATTTAAAAACAAACTGGAGAATTTTGAAGCTTAACTAGGGCCCCGCAGGTGGGGGCCTAGGGCTTGAAGGGCTAACTGAAAGAGTGCTAGTGGCCACAGTAGATCAGCTAAAATGGGTGTAATGTGAGAACGCCTGTTTGAATAAATGAGAACTCTTGGTGCCTCATTCTGAACTTTCTGTAGTCGGTAAAAAGCAGACTTGTTTACACCTAGCAGAGTGGAACTACTGTAATCTAGTTGTGAAGTGATAAAAGCTTGTATGACCGACTCCAGGTGAGGTCTTTTAAGGATCTGCTTAAGACGAGTTACGCGACGTAATTGAAAGAAACAAGATTTGAACGTGGAATTTATCTGAGGCAGCACGGTGCGATCTGAATCCCGTTTAATACCCAGGCTGGTGGTTCAAGGCTTGAGCTTGACTGCAAGTGAGGACAGGTCAAGGTGTTGGTCAGGACTTGGCTCTGGTGTGAAGACAACAGCACCGTTTTTTTTGTAGGAGGTTGGAGGAAAACACATTTTAATTTTGGTAAAACACACTCCTGAACACAGACCGTGGAAGAGTTTAGGTTGACATAGTAGATTTGACAGTCATCTGCATACATAAATACTTCTGACATTGTACTTTGAACACACTTTGTAGGTTGATTTGTATGCTTGTGTTAAGCCTTCCTCCAGTGTTTCCATCATTTATGCACACAAACCAACAGCACACAGTTAACGCTGTAGTTCCCTTTGAAATGAAAGACGATAATACAGCATTTGATTTGTTCTCTTACCATTGTGAAGAAATACAACCTCAAACAAGACTTACGCTCAGCTTGAAGGAAGTTGTTGAGCAGCTGAAATAACGGGAAGCTATTCCAGCAGTCGACAGGCTGGACCTGCAGGACAGAGTCCATGTCCACTCTGTAGAGGGACAGAAAGGCCTCGGCGTGCTCAGCCATCAGATCCGGCCACCAGGAAAATGCCTGGTGGAGACAAGTGTTGACATTTAACACACTGGGCTCAGTCCCCTTCTATAAAGGGCTACTGTAGCTCCTTCAGCTTAATGCAATTTATTTATATGGTGCCAATCCACAACTAAAGGACAACGGCACTAAAATCAAACGTGTCCTATAAAAAAGCCTCCTCCATTTTCACTAACAAGTACTTTTAAGGTGGAATTACAAAACTTTCCTGGACCTCAGACTGGTAATTATGTACATAAACGAAATGTACTTCTATGCACAACATTTTTATTTCACGTCCTTGCCTCCTAAATGTTTATTTTCCTGCCTACACCAGTCTCGGTTACAGCGTGAAGTACTTTTACTCTAGAAACCTTAAAAATTCCAAACGAAAAACAAACCCTGTTGATGGTTTTCCTACACTGGTGATTTCACATGAAAATGAACAGTTTAAAAGACCAAAGAATGATCAGAACGGTTTGTTGACAGCAGCTGACTGAAAAGGTATATTTGAAACGCCTGGTGATTCACTCCTCAAGGCCACGAGCACAAGGCGCTACATGCCATTTCTCTTTACCCGTCTTGCATCTCTGCTGCTGCTTCTTCCTTTGAACAGAAACACTGACCTCAGGACATCGGAGTATGATTCAAAGCTGGTTGCACTTTTCTCTTTGAGGTCCTTTAACCGCCGCTACTAGAGGTCACTTGAGCAGGCTGACCTCGGTCTGCTGGAGAGCCTTGATGCTCTTTAGATAGAGTGAATTGGCAGCTACTTTCACCATGACACATGCGAACTATCTGGAGCTGGTTTATTGGTTTAAAAGCAGCCAGCAGTCACAGCAAGTGAAGATGCCTCACATCTTCCTCTGTTCATTTAGACATCAGCTGCTTTTAACGGGTTGCTTGACTAATCTGATTGTGGTCATCTAGACCCGGTTCAGACCTTTGACACCGAACAGAAGCAGATTTGTGTGAAATTTATGATTCTGATCAGAGAGAGGGGATCTTGAACCTGCAGTGTCTCAGTAAAGGCTGATCTGTGAAATATAAACTACATTCATTATATACATGAAAATCTGAATGTTTGCATAAAGCCATGACCAAACGTTTGGAGAAGGACCCGAGGACTGGTTTCACTCTGAGAAATCCTTATGGTAGCTTTCTGCACCACACTGGTGTACATTTATAAGCATTTCGCACACTTTGGATGTTTTCCTGATGATTAAATGAAGATTATGCAAACGGAAAACACCTGCAGTGGTAATCCTTCTGTTTCTAGACCTCTACAGTTCACCCTGACATGTTTCAATCAGCTTCTGCTCCAAATCCTTGCTAAGGAATCTATGGGTCAGACATCAGCCATCACATGATCGTGAATGCCCATAAAAGCCTTGATTGCTCATCTCGATGCTCAGTCATCTATTTCACCAGTTCACACCACGAGCTGCTTTCCTCTCAGCACTGCTTCCAAGCAGCTCTCTTTCCAGTTTAAATCCACAGAACTACGTAGCGTTCCGTGTACTGAGATTTAAACGCCCATCTGTTTACACCCGACACTAGCACTTCTGTGTCTGGGTCCTAACCGACACGCCCCGCTCTAACAGGTCCGTCCTCGTTGGCCAGCATGAACCCCAACACGACGCTTGAGGTTCGGCAGACGATTGTGTGTCGTCAATAGGATGGACCCCAAGATCTCATCAGGATTAAGGTCTGGAGAGTAACCTGAAGACCTTTGGGCCCTTCTCCAGACACCAGATGCTCCAAAAATTCAGAAATGACATCTATCGGAAAAAGATCCTCACATTTCAAACCTATGACTATGTCCAAAGTTAGTTTTATTCAAGTTTGTTTTAAGAAGTTACATGCATGCATCAGTGATCAGTGTCACAATAACACAAACAGGAAAGAACAAACTCACCTTGCTTACCTTTCAGAAGCAGAAGGAAATAAGAGACAGAAAAGACACAATAATCAAAAACCATCTGTTAAATGCTGCTTCTTCACCTCCGCAGCTTGTTCTTCACATCATACCGAAGCAGAATTATGTAGTTACCGTGATCATATTAAACAATCTGAATGTGTTCAAAAGCACAGGAACATTCACTACTTCTGTCTAGATGATTCATGTGTTTGAGATAATTAACCTAAATTTAATCCTAATCTAAATAAAATGTCTCCACAGCGATCAGACACCAAATCAGTTGGAACAGCATCAAAACCCAGTAAGTTATGTGGCTGACATGATCCAGGTAAACAATTACAACTTCTACATTTTAATGGAGAAAATTTTGTGGCGTCGCTCTGACAAAAAGCCTCTAATTTGTTGTTCACATCATATGTGTGGCGTGGAGCAGAGAGCCACTGGTTGTCATGGCAGCAGCAGAGAGCAGCGTGTTATTAATAGTGCAGAAACAGATGCCTGAGCGCCTCGCTGCCACTAAAGGCCGATGAAACTGCCACATCTCAACACCTATGATTGATCAGTTTTACACCCTGGCATCAAACTGCAGGCACATATGGGCCGTGGGCGTTGTTTTCATCTCGTCTCTGCTCACAACGTTAATGCAGTCCTGCCACTTGCTGCATCATCTGCCACTTCAACTCAACTGCTGCCAACTGAAGCTAAGTAAGAAATCGAGCGACGATGCAAAAAGTGATCAAGAGCATAAACGAAATGATTAAATGACTTGAGGAACTTTCATTGCTGACACTCGGAATTAAAAAAAGACAGCTGAGTTTCTCTTCAGAGTTAAACAACTTGTTTAAAGTCCAAGAATGGAAAACAAGTCAGATGATATCTGTGCAGACGGCCTTTTCCAAGTAAAATGGAACACACACACCTAACTCTGCAGATGCGTTGAAGGTGTGACATCTTCACCAGTAAAAGCTCACTCTGTCCAAACTACCTGGGGAGTTTAGGTTCAACAAACTTTATATTTATATGAATCCATAAACTCTCAGGTAACTCTAACTTCATCGTGTTATAAAAAAAACTTCACCACATCTATCATGGGTGGGGATAGAGTGCTGCCCTAGTCATGTGTGTAAAACAGTAAACAGCAGAAGCGTACGTCTGAATATCCCTGACATTTATGGGGATTCAGTCTGGATCTCAGTCAAGTCCCTTGGATAGACCTCCTTTGGGCTGGTGTCAAAGCTCACCAACATCCAGTCAGTGTGAAAGTAAGCTTGTATCTGAGGATCCACAAAGCATGAATCAGCTGCTGCTCCACCCTGAGCTGAGCTTCTTCTTCATCAGGTTTCTTCATCATCAGCTCGTGTTTCAGCCAATAAGCACCTGACAGTTTGGGCTGATGTCCAACAACCAGCGAAAGAGCAAACCAAACCACATCTGTTACCATGGTGATAGACTCCTCGTCCTACTGGAACAGAAAAACTCAGGGGGAACTCACTCAACGTGTTCCCACCACTCCTCTGGAGTTTGGTTTACCCATCAGAGTTACAGAGACAACAAAAAACCCAGACCTCCACTTTGTCCTGGGGATCCCAAGTTGTCCTTAGGCTGAAGAAGATCAGATGAGTCGTCATCTAATCGCATGTCCAAATCATCTCAGCAGACCTCTATCATTAAGGAGGAGCAGCTCTACTCTGAGCCCCCTGAGGATGATGGAGCTCCTCTCTTCGCCTCCTACAGCTGAGCACAGCCTCCTTCCTGTTGAAAGTGATCTTGTTTTTCTATCATAATCTGAATCTCATGACTGTGTTGGGCGTTGGAGTGTAGAAAGAACAGGAAACACCCTCAGAACTGCAGATGAAGCCTTGCTGGCTTCCTCCATCTCTCCTTCATCCAACCATCAGTCATGAAGAAGATACCAGAGTACATTAACTCCATACAAATACTCGCCACACACATCAGAGTTAAACCAAACTACGATTAGCCTTTTAACCCGTTTCCAGCAGCGTGTTAAAGTCAGCTGTTGTGCTTTTGCTGCACTTGGTGAGTTTGTATCCTTTCACGTGGGCGAAGACGCACACACGAGACAGCAGCTGACGCATTCACAGATTCCAACCTCTACACGAACGCTTGGAACAAGCAGCAAAGCAGAAAAAGTCACAAGAAACATAAACAGGCCGTCACTCCTGCTTTACCACACACGCAGGAACAGCTTTTCATTTGGTCAGTGTGAGCAGCATGGGCTCAGCATAGGGACGGATTTGCAACAGCGTTTAAAAATGGAGACCTAATCTGCAAAAACAAACAAACAAAAACAACTAACAGGAGCTGGAAACATCACAGGGGTTAGATCTGGCAAACCCCTTTTGTAACTGATGGTTAGTGAATCAAAATAAATGAAACAGCATAAATAATAATGGAACATATCCTGTTGCCACTGTGTTTAGCTAACAGTTGTATTATTTTACAGCTGCAGTTTGCTTTGAAACATGTCTGAGATTCTCTGTTATTTGTAATAACATCTAAACAAACAAGACTGAAGGGATACCTCTGAATGGTGCTCGTCGTTCTGCTGCAGGACTTCCATGCAGAGCTCTCCCAGCCTCAACATGTCCTCCAGCCGCTTCTCTGCTGCTTCCTGAGGGTCCACTGAAGGTTTTCCATACAATGAGACAAATGCATTATTAGAAATGTTCTACTTGACCCAATGACACCACGCTGCAGCAAGAACATTTTCATAAAATTATATCCCAGAAAGTTTTATTAAATTATTCCTTAAATACCTTTTCCCCAACACGATAAAGACATATTTAGAAAAAAATATAGATATTAGGATTGTGTGGCCTGTGTGAGACACACACACACACACACACACACACACACACACACACACACACACACACACACACACACACACACACACACACACACACACACACACACACACACACACACACACACACACAGTTATATTTATAGATCACATTTTCTACACAAAGGCAACAAAGAAGGACAAAACAAACAAAAATGAACATAGGATTACAAAACATTGATTAAATACAATTTAACTCTTAATGTGAGATTTGGACAGTTGACCACAGGAGTAAACTTTAGACTAAACCTCTACAATCCACACAGAAACTCCACAGTAAACTGAACTGGTCCAACAACACAGATTTTATAAGAAGGGTCAAAGCTGCCTCCACGTCTTGAGAGGCTGAGTTAACTCCCAGATGCTAAAATACTTTTATCACTCTGTTGTTGGCTTTGTTATTGTAGGGGTTTTCATGTGTCTTGTTCTGAGGAGAGGCTTCCAACAGGCCAGTCTCCCATAAAGCCCTGATTGGTGGAGGGCTGCAGTGATGGTTGACTTTCTACAACTTTCTCCCGACTGCTTCTCTGGAGCTCAGCCACGGTGATCTTTGGATTCTTCTTTATCCCTCTCACCAAGGCTCTTCTGCACCAGCAGCTCAGTTTGGCTGGAAGGCCTGCTCTAGGAAGGGTTCCGGTCATCCCAAATAACTTCCATTTAAGGATTATGGAGGTCACTGTTCTGTTAGGAACCTTAAATGCAGCAGATATGTTCTTCTAACCTTGGCCAGGTCTGTGCCTTGCTACAATTCTGTCTCTGAGCTCTTCCGGCAGTTCATTTGACCTCACGATTCTCATTTGCTCTGACATGCACTGTGAGCTGTAAGGTCTCATATTGATAGGTGTGTGGCTTTCCTAATCAAGTCCAATCAGTAAAATCAAACACAGCTGGACTCAAATGAAGGTGTAGGTCCATCTCAAGGATGATCAGAAGAAACAAAAATCACCTGAGTTAGATAGACACTCAGACCTCTAAGGTCTAGTCCACACGTAGCCGTTTTTTTTAAAACGAATATCCGCCCCTCCAAAAACTTGCATCCACACCACCTCGTTTAAATAAAAAACTGTCCACACGTACCCGGATAAATACGTTGTTAAGGACATGCCAGACCTGTAGGCGGCAGTACTTCCCCCGAATTGTATCCAGTCAGCGTAACTTTTCGTCTTCCTGCTTAAGTTCAACAAAACATGAAACATGGCGCCTAACTCATTCGTCTGTGGTCTTCCGCAAGGAGCAGTAATTCTGCTTGCAAAAACAAACAAGCAAAAAAGCGCTTGGACAATTGATAAAGCGAGCGCAGCTCTGAGGGCATCCATGCTGTCTGCTAGTGTAAACACAGGTCGCACACGTGATGTCAGCATTTTTTTGTTGCGGAAAGTGACGTTGCGGACCTTAAAACTCCGGTTTTGTCTGTCCACACGCAGACACCCAAAACGGAGAAAACGCAGATCTTCACGTTGGCCGGAGTTTTTAAAAAGATCCGTTTTCGTGTGAAAAAACTCCGTTTTCGTGTGGATGACAGGCCGAAACGTAGAAAAATATCTACGTTTTGGCAGATCCCCGGCTACGTGTGGACAGGGCCTAAGTATGCCCTCAGTGACCACTCTTGAGGGAAACATCATAGAGGTGGTCCACACACACGCTGCTCCTTCTTCATGAAACAGGCTGCAGGAAAACTGGAAATTAACCGAGTTTATCTCCTTGAATACATTTAAAACCAGACGGAGAGCCCTTGAGACGTTTCCCCTGTGTTGTAACGGCCTCCTGTAATTTTGTACACAACATGTCTGTGGAGCTGAAACATAACTGTAATTTTGCTGCCTCTTGGCCAGGACTCTCTTGAAAATGACTTTTTTAATCTTAATGGGACCTTGCTGGTTAAATAAAGAATAAATAAATACATATGTCACAGCTAAGCGTCTGAATACTTAGGACCATGTGATATTTCAGTTTGTCAATTTAATTAGATCTGCAGTAATGTCTCAAATTCAGTTTTTTTTCTGTCAACATGGGGTGCTGTGTGTACATTAATGAGGAAAAAATGAATTTGATGTTAGCAAATGTCTGCAATATAACAGAGTGAAAAACTGATGGGGGTCTGAATACTTTTGGCCCTGACCAGCCCCTGTCGTCTGAGCATCAGCTGATCCTACTGCAGCTAGTGTTGTCCTTCCAGCTCGCCATGATGCTCCTCACAAACTGTTTCTATGACTTAAAACTCTGGGTCACATGAAAGTAATGTGTTTTGCTCCATGGGTGGGATGTGGGGATGCTAATGTTGCTATGTTGGCTAGAAATGCATGTAGGACTCAGACTTAAGCACAGCTCAACCCTTTTGCTGCAGCTGCAAACACATTCATCCATAATCTTTGAGAACACTACGCTGAACAAAATACAGCTAATCATGGAGTAGCACCAAAAGCTAGCCACTGTAAGACGTCTCTGAGTGAAGCATGCAAAATACAGTTCTTCACTGCTTAAATGAGAGAATTTAGATTTTCATAATGATTTATGACAAAATTCTCTAATAAAACGAAACACTGAACACAATTATTCATATAGATGGTAAAGTTACACTGAATTTCTACACATTTCAAGCAGAGTCTGGCCAGTATCTTTAAGATCAGCATGGTTAAAGTCACCAGCATATATGAATATGAATGCAGTCAGGGTGTTCATTCTGTTGTTTATGTATAGCAGTTAGCAGATGACCAAGTGCTAACTTAGCATTAGCATCCGGGGAGGATACAGGCAGCTGAGGATAAGAACAGAAAACTCCCTAGACAAGAAGAAACGTTTGTTAAAAAGAACATCCTTTAAAATAAAACGACAGGCGATCTGCTGTCACCTTTGATCTGAGCGTAATCCATAAGCTGGGTGTAGTTGATCTGAGCTGCCTTCTCCAGACACTTTTGGACCAGTTTCTTCATGTCCTCTGATGGAACAGGAGTGGTGATGTCTCTCATCAGAACCTGAAACAGCATGATGACATAGGTTTACACACTGTAGCATCACGGGCTCTTTCTACTGGAACTAATAACTGGATACGGTCTGTTACACATGATGTTGGGTTTGCTTGGAAAACATTGTGTCTGTGATCTTAGTCGTTTACTCTCATTGAGACATTCTATGGAGGACCCACTTGTAAACGAGATGGCTCATCTCAAGTGGCTGAGCCTCCTAAAAGAAATGTAAAAAAATCGAATAAATAACACATTTTACTACAAACCAATCCCGAGTGAGCATCCACGGCATCGGTTCCTTTTCAAAACCAACCCAAACCCAGTATGTGCTAAAATAACCCTTAACACGGTTAATGAAATGTCACTCACACCCCCACCGTCCTCTGTGGTCTGGATGGTGTCTGCTCAGGAATGGTTTGGAATGGCTTTGGTATCGACTGTGGATGATTTACACTTGGACTTTTCTTTGAGACATCAGCCGCTAGAGGTAGTTAAATCCTTTATTTAGAAGCTCAGGAGGTAGAGCGGGTTGTCCAGGAATCGGAAGGTTGCAGGTTCGATGCCAAAGCTGCTGTTCTGTCCTTGGGCAAGACACTTAACCTACTTTGCTTTCTGGTGGTGGTTGGAGGGACCGATGGCTCCAGTGTGTGAATGAGTGAATTACTGATTGTGTTGTGAAGCGCCCTGGGGGGTAGTAGAACCCATTTTAATGTTCAACCTTGTTTAGTGGACTGCCCCATTGGCAGATTTCTGTAGTGAGGGATATGTCATGTTGTTCGATGCTCTGATTGGTCGTAGCTCTGTCCAATTGCATGCAGCGACAGTGAAGAACATTTGAAGCCATTTTGAAAACGTCTTGCTGATTGTCTGTACATTTGTGGCCAACAGTCACAGCCCGGTGGCTTTAGGGTCAATTTGATCTCTTTACAGATGATTTTTGGTAGCACGTATGATGAAAATGGCTCCTTCCCACAAAAAGGAAGCAGAGCCCAGAACGAGGGGCATTAAAACCTGAGATGAAGCTCAGAGAGTATGAGGCTCCTCTAACTTACCCTTTCTAGCAGTGAGAGCGTTGCTTTCAAGGCCCCATCTGGTCGTCCAAAAGGAAAGCAGTACCTGCAGGAGCAAAACACAGACAGGCATCACATTTAGACATATCTCAAGGACATCCCCATGGAGGAAAGAAAAAAAGAGGAGAAGAATAGGAGACATGCATTACATGTTAGTGAGCACAAACAGATGGCTGCCTTCTTTTGTCTAATTACTCTGATGAAGGAAGCTTTTCTCACTTCCAGCTCCGTCTGCGCACAGATGAGGCAGTTCATGAAGGTTTCACGTTGCTAATTGACAAGTGAACAGTACTTAAAAAACAAAGGAAAGTGGTCACACAGGTCAGCCATCTCGGAGACAAAAACCAACAGGCAGATGTTCTGTTCTAAGGAACAAACGTGATCAAACTGAATGGATTAAAAAACACTATTAGGGAGGACTTGGTTTGAAAATTCAGCACATCGGAAAAGCAAAGTCAAAGTTCATGATGTTCATTTAAAAAGAAAAAGAAAAATCCATTAAGGAACAGAAGTGATGCGTGTGTGTTGTGTGGAAGTGTTAAAGGCACATGAGCATCTTTTAAAGCGTTCGATATGGAACAAAGGAGCATAAAAGGAAGCATTTATTGTAAAAACATTTAGAAGAACAGTGGATTTATTTTAATCAATGAAAAAGAAAAAACTAAACATAACCATTTAGAACATTAAGCATGTTTTATTCTTACTTGTTTTACTATTGTTGCATTTAAAAGATTTGATCTTTAAAGGTTGGTTTCTATGAAAAAGGTCATCTGCTCTTTGAACAGCCTCCGGATTGATCAGCTAACAGCTAGTCACAGTGGGGCCAGAGTGTGTAATCTTAACTATTCTCAACATTTTCACAAAAGGGACATAAAAATACTACTTTATTAACCCTTACGCTGCCATGCCCTTTGATGGGTGTTTCAGCAGAAATATTTTAAAGGAAAAACCTAAATAAGTGGAAAAGTTTCATGTTGAAGTAGAAGCACTACAATTAATTAGCTAGTGCTGCTAATTTCAGCTGCAAATGACAACAATATGGGGCAAAGGTGGCAGAGAAGTTAAGGGTAGTATTAAGTTACCACCTTAGTTAAAGCACCAAATAGTTTGCGAGCGCGGCCACAGCTGCAGCTCACTGTTCCCCTCCATGCGGATGGATCAAATACGGAGATGAATTTCACCAATGTGTGACCCAAAAGAGGGGAGGGTTCACCCCCCCCGGCCTGCTGGTGGTGTTTGGAGGGACCGGCGGTGCCCGTGATCGGCAGCCTCGCCTCTGTCAGTGCAATCCATGGCAGCTGTGGCTAATTTGCAGCTCATCATCACCAGTGTGTGATTGTGTGTGTGCATGGGTGAATGATCCATCCCGCCAGGGGTATTCTGCTGTTGTGTCCTTGGGCAAGACACTTCACCCAACTTGCCTGTGTTGGTGGTGGTCAGAGGTGCCGACGGCGACAAATGGCAGCCTCGCCTCTGTCAGACCTCCCCAGGGCGGCTGTGGCTACACAGTAGCTTACCATCACTAGCGGTGTGTGAATGTGAGTGCATGAAAGCATCTTTGAGTGTCCTAAACAAGTGTTATATAAGTTTGATTATTATTATTATTATTAAGACACCAAAATTCCAAATGGCTGCAACTGAACAAAGACTCAAACATCTGTTTTAATTGCTCAGCAGGCAGATAGGATCACAACAAATCAACACCCGTTTATTACCACCATTCCATTTTAATGTCATCAGTCTCGTACACTTGTTCTCACTGGTCTAGCTCGTCTCGACTTGTCCTTGTTGACTCCCGATGATGTAGCAGATGTGTTCCTTCTGAACCATTAGTGTTCCTATAGCACTAACAAAGGTACAGACTCCTCTTGTGTTATTTTAACTTTCTTGCAACACCTTATGACCTTTAGGGGTGCGGATCCAGCAGTTGATTTCATTTAGAGCTTAGATAAACACCACTTAGTTAAACATTTAATGCTCTCTCATATATATATATATATATATATATATATATATATATATATATATATATATATATATATACTCAACAAAAATATAAACGCCAGGGTGTCCTTTTATTGTGGGCAGTGTAAGGTACACCTGTGCACTACTCATGATGTCAGATCAGCATCTTGATGTGGCACACCTGTGAGGTGGGATGGATTATCTCAGCAAAGCACAGGTGCTCACTATCACACATTTAGACTGATTTGTGAACAATGTTTGAGAGAAATAGTGATATTGTGTATCTGGAATGAATTTTAGATCTTTAAGTCCATCTCATAAAAAATCAGAGCAGAAACAAAAGTGTTGCGTTTATAACACACACACACACACACACACACACACACACACACACACACACACACACACACACACACACACACACACACACACACACACACACACACACACACACACACACACACACACACACACACACACACACACACACACACACACACACACACACATATATTATAAATAAATCTATCCATCCATCCATCCATCCATACATACATACATCCATACATATAATACAGGCTAAAAGTTTAGACACACTTCTCATTCAATGTGTTGTCTTTATTTTCATGACCATGACCGTTTAAAAAGGGGCCAACAAGTGCGAAACACCTCTGGGAACTCCTTCAAGACTGTTGGAAAACCATTTCAGGTGACTACCTCTGGAAGCTCATCGAGAGAATGCCAAGAGTGTACAAAGCAGTCATCAGAGCAAACGGGTGGCTATTTTGAAGAAAACAGAATATAAAACATGTTTTTAGTTATTTCAAATTTATTGGTTGAATACATAACTCCTGTCTGCCCTAGGGCCAGATGGAGGGCCCCTCTCAGGCGTTTCATAGTTTTGATGCCTTCAGTGAGAATTTACCAATGTAAACGGTCGTGAAAATAATGGAAACACGTTGAATGAGAATGTTTAAACACTTCTGTGAGGTGGATGTTAAACATTAATAATTATCTCATTATAATGTGTATGGGTATACCGAGAGATTAACTTGTTAAATCAACACATAATGACCTGGAGTAGTTAAGATCTGAAATGGATCATTGCAAGAAAGATATTCATTTTGAAGCCGTCACTGATTAAAGCACAAATTATTCACAGATTTGATTTAAACATCTTGTTCATTCAACTCATTTGATTATTTCAACCTATAAGTTGTAAAGTCACTTAGGGATTTTGAAGAGTTTGAACTTTATTCAGAGTGAGGATGCAGAAGTTTTGGCTGCATGAGACCTTGACTGAGAACGTTATGTCTCAGGACTGGAGCACAGTTCTTGTTTTGGGCCAAGCAGACGGTGTGTTTGTGTCTGCAAATGAAAGTTAATTTCTGGTCAATTTGTTGTTGAAAATTTGACCACTAGTATGTTACACTAGTAATAGTTTGGGACAGGTGAGTACTGCTCAAACGCTACATAATGTAGTCAAAATAGATCGCCGCCTGGTGATTAAACCAGTTTTACCTGTTAGTTCATTCTTAGAGGAAACTTGGCTGTTGTCTTGAGGGACGTTAGCATGATCCAAACATTGTTTGCCAGCATTAGCTTCATGTTGAGATGTTTTGTAATGAGTCGTGTATTTCAACCCCCCTTGGGGGGCCCTAACTGGCCCCTCCTGTCTGTCCTAGGGCCAGATGGAGGGCCCCTCTCAGGCGTGAAGAGTTTAAAGCACCAAGCTTCAGGTTAGTTAATTGTACAGGTCCATTCAGATGAGTGATGCTCAAGGTCCCTGGGCTGCCGCTTTCACACCATGCTCACAATAAGTTCACACTGTGGCGGCGAGGCTGAATGGCAAGACACAGATGCTAGCAGGCTTCAGCAGCCACTGTAGATGTGTGCTCTGCACCTGTTGTGCTCCACTGATGGGGCTAAAAATACCCCAACTGCTTGATTTCATCAAGTCAAGGAAACATAATGGTAGCTCTTTATCTGTGATTTATGTTTAGGATAAATAAATATTCATTAGGTCATGTTAATGGTGAAATTGAAATGTTATGTTTCACATTATCATCTGTCATCGTACCATAAGAAGACACATGACGGTGAGCTGAGGAGAGGAGGTCTGCTTCAGGAATCCAGATGTTACACTAAACTAGGGATCACCAACCTTTGTGAAGCTGAGAGCTACTTCATGGGTACTGAGCCACTCAAAGGGCTACCAGGCTGACACACAGTTAAACTAAACTTCATGTGTGATTTAGATATGTTAATGTTGTTTTAACGAGGGTAGTTTTTAAATCTATTTTACGGTATTTGTGAATATTGGAGAAAAGGCCTGTGGGCCCCATATGGTTCCTGTGGGCACCGGGCTGGTGAGCCCTGCACTAAACAAAAGGTTTGCAGCAGAACAATGTTTAAATGAAACCAATGACAGGAGACTGTGTGTGTTTGCAGCCCTCCACAACATCACCAAACCCTCCCAACACTCGGCTCCTCTACATGGAGCCAAATGTTTCACAAAACTTCAGACATCCGTGTTCATACCTAAAATGTGTGATTTGTTTCTCCAGCAAAGCCATGAGTCGACTTCTGACGGACTCAAACTCCTCCTTCTCCTCCACGGTTACGGTTCCCATTCCATCAGGCCTGAGAAAAACAACAACAACAACAACAACAATGATGGTGGGGACTGTGGGATGCATTGATATTAGTTTGTCATCGCTCTCATGGCCCATAAACCCAGCCGTCCCACCACAGAGCAGGACGACACAATCTGTTTCAGTGGAACAGCAACGGCATGAGTATCGTTTAAATTACGTCACATCCACTTTAATTCTAATAAGCTCTCCAACTAAATTATTTCCCCCATTTAACCAAAACAACAATCAAAAAGGAAGCCCGGCTCTCTTTTTCTATTGCGTTAATGAAGTAAAATTTATAAAGTTTATTATCAATGTCATAGGTTTCTCATAATTCCCATGGCATGCACAACACGATTTTAATGGAATCATAAAACAAAACAATAAAGTGAACATGTTAAAATAGAACTAAAAATATTATTTATAAGCTGGATCCTGTTTTTGATTTATTTTTTTATTCTTCCACATTTGTGCAGAATTTCTGATTAATGAAGGTATTACATGAGAGGTCCCCTTAGTCTTACACTTCAAAATAATTTTAACATCTTTTCAGGCATCTGGGAATGTGTGATGTTGAACAATAACTGTTGCCAATGGAATGGAGTGTTTGGTATGCTGATGGCTTTTTGGCACATACACATGAATACCTCCACAAAGCAAACAAAAACATTTCTAACTCTGCACCAGCCGTGAGTCTGCAGCAACACACACATTCATAAGAAAAGTGCTTCAAACAGCAACAAAACATGAAGCTGCTGGCTCCCATCTCATTTTACTAGTCCTACTAACTTGTTTTAACTAAATAAACCTATGAATCAGAAACAAATTCCATCATAACCACACAAATCCACTCATCAAGCACATAGCTACGCTGCTTCATCACAACACACCCAGCCAGCAGTGGAAGGAGAGAAAAATGTTAGTTGAATGCTTCATTAATGTTTTTTAAGCTTCCATTCCCCCTCGCCTTTGTGTGAGTAGGCACTCCGGTGAAAAAGAGAAAAAATGCAATCAGTACTCAGAGCAACCAGCCTTGACTTTCTGGGCATTCTCTGCGGAGCTGAAAGAGAAAAGCAGCCTCTCCAAACGGCACTCGCAACAGCCGGAGGGGAGAAGCGTGGAGGTTGTCTGTTAATGAGTTGTTCATATAAAAGCCTTCAGTGATTCAGCCTCTGACCGCTGCGCCTCGAGTACCAACAACTCTGCTCAGCTCCCGACGACGCGCTTCCAACTCTCTAAAGCCAAAAATAATAGCACAGGAAAAAAAAGGAAAAACCCAGGGAGCAGAAAGTCTAAGAGAAAGTCATGGAAACTTTCTATGAATACACATAATAAACAGGAAATAATAGATTTACCTGATTTTTAAGGGATAAAAACACAAAATTACATTATTTGTTATTAAAATAAAAAAAATACTTCTAATTGTTTTGCTTAAAAATCATTACGTCAAAAAAATGTATCACATGGAAACATTTTTATTGTAGCATCAAATTGGTGTTAGCGTCAAAGTCCTGCAGCAGACATGCTCCAGAATGCTTCATCAGCTTCCCTCCTCTACCTCATCACTCAGGACCGAGAAGCTTTCTTCTTCAGAACTTGTTAGCACAGTTTAGAAACGCTGCCGTTCTTCAAATCTGCCCATTCATCACAGCCCCAACCCCGACTCCCGTGTAGTTGGAAGCGGTTAATCCTGTGGGAACAGAGAGCGGTCACTGGGAAGTTTGGGCGTGTGTGCTCGCTGGTACAAAAGCAAGAAGAGTCTGCTTTCATGTTGAGAGAGCTGAGTGTACAGCTTCATTCAGGCCGTCAAGACTTCTGCCGACAGGCAAAGGAAGACACGAGAGCTGTGATCTGCATGAGGAGCTTGGAGGAGAGAGAGCGATGGATGGATGGAAGGATGGCCCAACCCCCGGGCACCGAGCCATCACAGTAAACGCCAGCTGTCCCGTAATCCCACAATTGCTCAAATGATCAGTCTGCACCTTGTGTGAGATGTCAAAAACTAAAACTGACTGATCAGTTTTGCAGCTCCTAATTATATTGATTTGATTAAAGAAAAAAGGAATGGGATTCTTCGATATTTATCACCGGTACATAAACAAAATTCACTAAACAATTGCAAGAAATGTTCTCATAAACAATCATGTAATGATGGTAGAACGGGCGAGTTAGCCCAGCCACCTCTGAAGCTCCATTCTTCAGGTGAACTCACAGTGGAAAAGTTTAACCACAGACATTAGGCCTCTGTCCCAGAGATCTGCTGTCTGTAATCAAGTGCGTACACTTCTGTAACCAAAAGGTCCGTTTTATTACTTCTGGTCAAATATTGAAGGGAAACCTTTGTGAGGTTAGTTAAGATGTGTCAATATCAAATATGTGTTATATGTGTGTTATGTATGACATACGTGTTATAGACATGAAAGACACGTTAATGCCCAAAGATGATCAGCCATCAGAAACAGTGTGCTCTCTAAACCAAAACAAATGCTGTGTTTATCACCATCTCTCCACAAGCCAGCAATGGCATGGGGAAGTGCCGTAACACAGCTCCTCTCCTGCTTCCTGTCTCTGCTCCAGGTTACAAGACGTCTCCAGGAGAAGACAGGACTCTTAACTTTAATAAAAGGATCACAAGCTTTCTACACAAATATTTTTTGTTTAGATTAATTACAATCATAGAGCAATGAGTATTTCATCTAAAGTGAATTTAATAAGACTTGATTGCTTCAAAGTAATGATTGAATCTAAATAACAGTTTATTGTTGAAATGCATTCTTTCAGATTTAAATATGTTTATGTTTATTTATTTGGCAGATGCTTTTATCCAAAACGACTTACAATTATAACACCTATAGGGTGTGTTGTGATTTAAATACAGCAAAATGAATCTACTTGATGAGTTAATGATGATTTTACTTCCAGTCGTGTCACATAGTAATATCAGTATGTTAACAATTACAGTTATATTATACTTGTACCACGATAGTAAGTGAAATAGTCCCTTATAAGTCTCTCAGGAAAATATGTATGACAGAAGAAGTTAACAGCTCCTACTTTCGCCTGGTCTCTGATTGGTCCAACACAGACCTTAAAAGTTAGAAACACACTCTATTCTAAAAGTTTCAGCCAAAATGCTAATGGAACAGCTGTTGTGGGATCAAGCCAGATGGTACAACAGAACACTTTTAGTGGCAGAAAACCACCCTTCTCAGAACCAAACAACCATTATTTGTTTTAACCTGCAACAACTTCATCAGACGCTAACCAACCCGTCAGCCTACAGCAGAAGCAAACCAAGAGATACCAGAGAGTATCCTCAGACCAGTTGAGCTGTATTCAAGGGACCTTTGACCTTTGAATACCCCAGAAGACCAACATTTGAGACTGAGGGGACTCAACCACTCCTCAGTCTCGTTGAGACCAACTTTTCTTTGCCAGTTGGATCTCCCAGGAGCTCTCATCACTGGTATAGTAGGCTCTGCATCCTGGCGTTGGATGGGAAATGATTAATTGATAACTAATGGAATGTCACTAAATTCAGCCAGATTATTTTTGTAATCCCAGACTTCACATCTTTCCTAAAACACCACACATCCACCTGAAATGGTTTTCCAACAGTCTTGAAGAACTACCTCTTGAAGTTCATCAAGAGAATGCCAAGAGTGTGCAAAGAAGTAATCAGAGCAAAGGGTGGCTTTTTGTGTTTGAAGAAAATAGCACAAATATATATATATATGTTAAATGCATAACTTACTTGTGTTCATATTCCTTGTTTTGATGACTTCAGTGAGAATCAACCAATGTAAATGTTCATGCGGGTACGTGGGTTGCCACCACGACTGGCACCGGCCACCTTGTGACCACAGCTAGCAACAGCCGCCTTAACAATTGCAGAGTGGAACAAGGCCCACTCGGAGTCAATGTCCCCCACTGCTCTCGGGACGCGGTCAAAGCTCTGCCGGAGGTGGGAGTTGAAGACCGTGTTAACAGGTTCTTCTGCCAGATGTTCCCAGCAGACCTTCACTATGCATTTGGGTCTGCCAGGTCTACGCAGCATCTTCCCCTGCCATCTGATCCAACTCACCACCAGGTGGTGATCAGTTCACTCGGGTGTCCAAAACATACGGCCGCAGGTCAGATGATACGACTACAAAGTCTATCATCGACCTGCAACCTAGGCTGCCCTGGTACCAAGTGTACCGATGGGCATCCTTATGTTCGAACATGGTGTTCGTTATGGCCAAACTGCGGCTTGCACAGAAGTCCAATAACGAGACATCACTCGAGTTCAGATCAGGCGGGCCTTTCGTCCAAATCACACCCCTCCAGGTCATGCTGTCATTGCCCATGTGAGCACTGAAGTCCCCCAGCAGGACAATGGAGTCCCCTGATGGAGCACTATCTAGCACTCATCCCAGGGACTCCAAAAAGGGTGGGTACTCTGAACTGATATTTGGCCCATAAGCACAAACAACAGTCAGGACCCGTTCCCCGACCCGAAGGCACAAGGAAGCTACCCTCTCGTCCCCCGGGGTAAACCCCAACACACAGGCAGTGAGTCTTGGGGCTAACAAAAAGCCAATCTCAGCCCTCCGCCTCTCACACGGAAAAACTCCAGCAAAGGAGAGTGTCCAACCCCTCTCAAGGGCTTGGGTTCCAGAGCCAATGCTATGTGTCGAGGTGAGTCCGACTATATCTAGCCGGTACCGCTCAACCTCCGCCACAAGCTCCTGCACCTTCCCCGCCAGCGAGGTGACGTTCCATGTCCCAAAAACCAGTTTCCTTGTCCGGGGATCGGACCGCCAAGGCTCCCGCCTCAGTCTGCCACCCGATCCACACTGCACCGGACCCTTCATGTTCCTCCTGCGGGTGGTGGGTCCACAGTTGGATGAGCCCATGTATCCGGTTCGGGCTGGGCCCGGCCGGGCCCCATGGGTGAAAGCCCGGCCACCAGGCGCTTGCTCACGGGCCCCAACCCCAGGCCTGGCTCCAGGGTGGGACCATGGTAACCCTCCGGGCTTGGTACTCCGACTCCTTGATAGTTCAACCATGAAAGATCCTCTGAACCTTCTTTTGTCTCACCCTTCACCTAAGACCAATTTGTCACCAGGGGCACAAAGTGCCCCAGACAACATAGCTCCTAGGATCATTAGGGCGCTCAAACTCCTCCACCACGATAAGGTGACGGTTCAATAAATGTGTTATACATTATCATTACATGTTATGTCATAAATGTGTTATATATTATTGCGTTTTATATGTCATTAATGTGTTATATATTAATTATTTAATTTTATTTTGCCTTTATTTAACCAGGTTGGTCCCATTGAGATACAAGATCTCCTTTGCAAGGGAGACCTGGCCAAGACAAACAGAGCAGCAGCACAATTTACAACATTAATACATTCACATTTAAATACATTTCCACAAAAACTCAATTAAAACATGAACACACTGATAGTCTGGATTCCAATAACCTAATCAGAGTCTTAAATCCACTCAAGGAAACCAAATCCTTGATTTTTAGATCTTTCTGTAGTGAATTCCATGTAGATGGAGTAGCAAAGCTAAAAGTCGTCTTTCCCAGCTCTGTGCGAACCTTAGGAACAACAAATTGCAAAAGTTCACTTGAGCGGAGGCTAAGCTGATTCTGCTTTCTTGATAAAAGACATGATAAATAAAAAAGGCAAATATCCACATACAGCTTTATAAATAAAAACATACCAATGAATGAGTCGATGTACCCGCAATGAAGACCAATTCACTTTTGAATATAACAAACAATGATGGGTAAGAGGCCGACAGTTCGTTATAAAGCGCAAGGCACTATGATACACACTGTCCAACATGCTCAAACAGTGCACAGGGGCATTCATGTACAAGATGTCTCCATAGTCTATTACAGACATAAATGTTGATTCTACTAACCTCTTTTTTACTGTAAAAGAAAAGCAAGATTTATTTCTGTAATAAAATCCTAATAAAAATCTCAACTTTTTTGTGAAATACTGGATATGAAGCTTAAAAGATAACTTATCAATTAAGAAACCCAGATATTTAGAACTAGAAACTAGTTCAATCTGATGACCTAGACCAGTAGAAATTGACCTATTCTCAGTTTTTCTTTTTGACTGAGAGAAAAACATAGGTTTAGTTTTATCAGCATTTAGTACAAGCCACAAATGGCACAATTGTTCTTGCACTTGATCAAATGCTGATTGAAGACCATGAAATGCCTTTGTAGAGTTTGGGGCAGAACAGTAAATAACTATCATCTGCATTTTTGCAAGAATTGATCCCTGTGGGACTCCCTTATACAGCTGAAGTTCCTCAGAAACAGCACCATCTAGCTGTACAACTTGGGTCCTGTTTGATAAGTACTTTTTAAACCATCCTACAGCCTGGTTAGAAAAGCCAATTTCTACAAGTCGATCAATCAAGATGGAATAGTCAACAGTATCAAATGCTTTTGTAAAATCAATAAAAAGTGCAAGACAGCATTGCTTATTGTCAAGAGCTTCAGTAAAATCATTCAAACCTTTCATGGTTGCTGTGGTGGCACTATGTTTCTTTCTGAACCCTGACTGAGATTCAGATAGTATAGAGTTTGATGTAAGGAAAATCTTTACTTGATCATTGGCTAGAGATTCAAGTATCTTAGCCACTACAGAGAGCGTTGAAATAGGCCTATAATTATTTAAGTTACTTGGGTCTCCACCTTTAAAAAGTGGCAGAACAAATGCAGATTTCCAATCTTTAGGTATTTTATTTGTTTTCAAAGTAAGATTAAAAATGCAACACAGGGGTCTAACATCCCACCACCATGATGTGCTGATCTTTAGATATTTCAACATCAATGGCTAGAAATTCCAGTTCTTTGCTCACAGATTTTAATAAAATTACATTAGCTGTAAAACAGTGCTTGACATACATGGCCACCCCTCCACCTTTTTTCTCTCGATCCGCACAAAAACATTATAGCCATCAATATTGATGTCATTGTCTTTGATAGATTATTTTAGCCATGATTCTGATACCACTAAGATATCTGCACTTGTTGAGTTTATCCATATTGAGAACATATCATTTAGGGAGAAGACTTCTCACATTAACATGAATAATACCAAGACCAGATCTTGGTATTATCATTACATTTTATGTCATAAATGTGTTATATATTATCATTACGTGTTACGTCATCAATGTGTTATCCCTTCCACTGTTCTTATGAGTGACCCCGCGATGAAAGTTGACCATTGGGTACTTGTGGCAGGGGTGAGGAGTGAGCACCACCTCACCCCTGCCACATGGACCTCAAGAGATAAACCATCAATCCTGCTCAATGGTCAACTTTCCTCGCGACGTCACCCATAAAGACAGTGGGAGGGATAAATGTGTTATATATTAACATTACGTGTTATGTCATACATTTTTTATAAATTATCATTACATTTCATATGTCGTAAATGTGTTATATGATATCATATGTGTATTATAAGTCATAATTGTGTAAAATATGTCATACATGTTTTATATATTATCATTTCGTGTTATATGTCATATTATCATTACATTTTATATGTCATAAATGTGTTATATGTTATCATATGTGTTTTATAAGTCATAATTGTGTTATATATGTAATACATATTATATATTATCATTACGGGTTATATGTCATAAATGTGTTATATATTATCATTACGTGTTTTATAAGTCATAATTGTGTTATATATGTAATACATATTATATATTATCATTACGTGTTATATATCATAAATGTGTTACATATTATCATTACGTGTTATATGTCGTAAATGTGTTATATGTTATCATATGTGTTTTATAAGTCATAATTGTGTTATATATGTAATACATATTATATATTATCATTACGTGTTATATGTCATAAATGTGTTATATATTATCATTACGTGCTATATATGCCATGAATGTGTTGAATATTATCATATGTGCTTTATATGTCATAATTGTGTTATATATTATATGTGTTATATATGTGATAAATGTATTATTTATTGTCATATATGTTATATATGTCATACATGTGCTCTATATTATCAAATGTGTTAGATATGTCATACATGTATTGTTTATCATATGTGTTGTATATGTCTTAGATGTGTTATGTATGATATGTCATGATGTCAAATGTTTATTATTTTAACATTTTCTTCGACATGAAGCACTATGCAACAAAAACACATTTTAAATGACAAAAACAAACACTGCAAGTAAAACATTAACTTTGAACTATTAGAGCCTTTGGATATATTTTCCCTTTGCATTTTCTACCTCTTAATTGTCACTGTTAGTTAAAATGTGTCCAAATCTTTCTGCCTGTCTTGCTTTCACTAATTTCCTCATCTTTCTGTAGGGCTGTCTGTTTTTCTTTT
This sequence comes from Nothobranchius furzeri, assembly GCF_043380555.1. Classification (NCBI taxonomy): domain Eukaryota; kingdom Metazoa; phylum Chordata; class Actinopteri; order Cyprinodontiformes; family Nothobranchiidae; genus Nothobranchius; species Nothobranchius furzeri. Next base: position 41,266,441 of record NC_091754.1, read on the forward strand.
CTCCTCTTCCACAGATCTGTCCCCACCGATATTTAGAGGTCCCACCAGTTAATGTAATAACTGTCCTAGGCATTTTGTGCGTGCCACTCCTCTCCCTGCTGTTACAGCCATTGGAGGTGTGCTGCTCTGAGATCAGTTTTGTTCTCAACACATCACTAACCTGATGCCACACTCTAATCATCTAATTAACTGAAAACACATGCAAAAGCCTTCAAACTGTCTCTCAGCCTACTGCTGTTGGCTACACAATCATGGGAAGACTGCTGAGTTGACAGTTGTCCAAAAGACGATCATTGACACCTTGCACAAGGAGGGCAAGCCACAAAATATCATTGGTAGAGAGGTTGGCTGTTCACAGAGCTGTGTCCAAGCACATTAATAGAGGTGAAGCAAAGGACAAGATGTGGTAGAATAGAGTGCAAAAGCAATAGTGGTAACCACACCCTGGAGAGGATTGTGGGGGAGATTCACTAAGAGTGGACTGCAGCTGGTGCTTCAAGAACCACCACACAGAGATGTATGAAAGACATGGGTTTCAGCTGTCACATTTCTTGGGTCAAATCACTCTTTAATAGCATCAGAAGCATCTCACCAGGGCTAAAGAACTGGACTGCTGCTGAGTGGTCCAAAGTTATGTTCTCTGATGAAAATGAATTTTGCTTTTCCTTTGGAATCAAGGACCCGGAGTCTGGAGGAAGAGATGAAAGGCACATAATCCACCTTGCTTGAGTTGAGGGTCAGTGTAAAGTTTCCACAGTCAGTGATGTCATGTCCTGATGTTGGTCCATCGTGTTTTCTGAGGTCCAAGGCCAACACAGCCGACTACCAGGAAGTTTTAGAACACTTCCTGCTGCTGACCAACTTCATGGAGATGCAGATTTCATTTTCCACCAGGACGTGACACCTGCACACAATGCCAAAGCTACCAGTACCTGGTTTAAGGAACATGCTACCCCTGTCCTTGATTGGCCAGCAAACTCGTCTGACCCCATGCCCATAGAAAAGCTATGGGGTATTGTGAACAGGAAGATGCAATACACCATACCTAACAATTCAGAAGAGCTGACGGCCCCAATCACAGCAACATGGGCTCTTTTAACCCTTCCACTGTCTTCATGGGTGACACCGCGAGGAAAGTTGACCATTGAGCAGGATTGATGGTTTATCCCTTGAGGTCCATGTGGCAGGGGTGAGGACCCATGAAGACAGTGGGAGGGTTAACCCCGGCTTTCCACGGGAGCCGTCAGCAGCACGTTACTGCAGCAGCACGTCATAGCTGCTGATAGGAACCGCTGTGGTCAACAGAACCTTTTCCACTGGAGCCGTCGGCAGCCGTCAGCAGCGCGAGTCGGCCGCATCTCAGGAGCAGCATGTCGCGGCCTTTACGCGCCGGTTCTATTTTCCACGCGCGACGCCTCTGAAACGGGTCAAGTTCGACATTTTTGGGGAAGGAAAGACAGGAAATTGAACGCAGAAACGGAGCGAAGCTCCCGAGATTTTCAGAATAAAGAAACGTACTGCCTTCCGGTTGCTTTACTTTTAAAAAAGGTTACTAACTGTGCGTCCCCGTGAGAACTTATCACCTAGCTAGCGGTCTCCTTTGTTTTTCAGGTCCGTGTTGGCGATTATAAAACGGACAGAACATAAAACACAAACATTTTGGAGCCATGTTGTAATTTTCTCCTGCTTGTTGTTGTGTTTACTGACGAAGTCACTCGTGTGACTTCGTGCTCTGTCGGTGACAGCTGCTCCCCTGCTGCTTCGCATCTCGTGGCAAGGGCCAAGCAGCAGCTTACGCGAGCAAGACGTGCTGCTGCAGTAACGTGCTGCTGACGGCTCCTGTAGAAACCCGGGGTAACACCTGAGCAGTGTGCCACAGGCTAATGGACTCCATGCTATGGCTATATACATATATATATATATATGTATACATATATATATATATATATATATATATACATATATATATATATATATATATATATATATATATATATATATATATATATATATATACTACAACTACTTCTTGGTAACACGGGTGCAGCCATAATTACATTTGGGATCTCAGGGTCCTCTGAAATCTAAGAGCTTGCAGCTTGGAATTCTGAGTTTATTGCGTCTCGAAAAACGAGTTCTGAGGACAACTGGAACACATCATTTTTGCTGAGCTCCAGCACCAGCAGTCATCTGCTATCTGGTAACAACACAGTCTCAACTCAACTTTATTTGTATAGCACCGAACAGACATAATATATGTGCAACCAAGGCACTTTACAGGGACAGTAAACACATAAAATACACATATAAAACGATAAAGCATCAATAAAAAACACAACAAATACCCTAAAACAGACATAAAAACACATAAGGACTGAGAGGAAAAAGCCAGGTTATAAAGGTAGGTTTTCAGCATTGTTATAAAAACTGCCATGGAGGAAGAAGCTCTTATGCAGTGGGGAAGCTCATTCCAGAGCTTTGGGCCTGCTACCACGAAAGCCCTGTCCCCACGCGTCTTCAGATGTGATCATGGGACCGAGAGCTGCATGAGGCTCTCCAAGCGGAGTGCTCGAGCTGGGGCTTATGGCTGAAGTAACATAGTCAGATAAGACAGCATCAGTCCATTCAATGTTTTAAAAACCAGTAAAAGGATCTTAAAACGAATTCAAAATGCAAAAGGCAGCCAATGCAACACTGCCAGGATTGGGGTGATGCGATCTTATTTTTGCTTGCCTTCTAAAAATCTGGCAGCAGCGCACTGCACAAGTTGCAACCTGGCTAGAGTACCCTGACACATTTCTCAAGCACCTTGCTTAAGAAAGGGAGCTTAGAGATTGGTCTTTAGTTAGCTGGTGGAGAAACATCCAACCCAAAAAAATATATTTAGTGAACAAAATTAAAACGGTCTCCAACTAAAGTTTCCTTACCAATGTAAAAACATCGTGTGTTCATCAGAGCTTTCTGCCACCAACAGTACAATAACCATTTAGAATTGGGTGTTCTTTAATTCACAGGGCTTGTCCAGGGTCTAGTTCTTAGTCTGTCTCTTGTTGAGTTTGCCATCATAGAGTGAAAATGTATCCAGAATTTATATGTTTCCGAGACCATGGGCTTGAGTCGGAAAATGGTAGAATGCCTTTTCCAGGTCTGGGATGAGGTCCTGCTCCAAGTGGAGGAGTTTAAGTATCTTGGGGTCTTGTTCATGAGTGAGGGAAAGCTGGAGCGTGAGATCGATAGATCGATACTGCGTCTGCAGTGATGCGGGCGTTGTACCGGTCTGTCATTGTGAAAGGAGAGCTGGGCCTCACCAATGGTCATGAGCTTTGGGTAGCAACCAAACGAATGAGATCGCGGATACAAGCAGCCAAAATGAGTTTCTCTGCAGGGTGGTTGGTCTCACCCTTAGAGATAGGGTGAGGAACTCGGTCATCCAGGAGGGGCTCGGAGTAGATCTGCTGCTTCTCCGCATCAAAAGGAGCCAGTTGAGGTGGCTCTGGCATCTGGTTAGGATGCCTTCTAGACGCCTCCCAGTTGAGGTTTTCCAGGCACGTTCAACTGGGAAGAGACCCAAAGGAAGATCCAGGACACGCTGGAGGGACTATGTTTCTCAGCTGGCCAGGGAACGCCTTCGGATTCCCCTGGAGGAGCTGTCCCAAATGGCTGGGGAGAGGGAAGCTTAGGCTGCTGCCCCCACGAAACAGACTCTGGATAAGTGGAAGTGAATGGAAGGATAGATGCTGTTTTCTTATATTTGACTTGTAATTTTGTGCCACGACAGTTCAAATCAACCACAGTTAAACTTTTTATGAATTTGACTGTTTTTCATGTAATTTAACAAAAACAAATGAATTTTCCTTTACAATAACTGTTCCTAAAGTAATGAAGAAAAGGAATTGCTGGGTTCTTCACTTGTGTTTTAAATCCTTTCCAACAAGATGTTTCTGAAATGTTTCAAAAACCAGACACTTGTCCCATCCATGTTAGTGAACGAACTATTTCAGCAGATTTATTTGTGTTATCTTTATACAGCTTTTACAAAGGCGGCTCAGAAAAATCTGTAGTTCCTAAAATCCATCCAGTGGTTTAGAAAAGGATTTTTTTTTCTCTGCTGACCACAAAGAGCTATGAAACAATACGTGAAACTCAAATTTCCTCACAAATGGTGCTCATGGTTTCCACTTCCTGTGAGTCAAACAACAGCAGAAAACAAATCTCACAGTTAAATCTGACACAGAGTGAGCTGGGAGCAAAGTGAACGGAGCTCAGAGAAAGAGTGTGGTTCTGTCAAAATAGGGTGGTGAGAGCAGGGAGCGAGCCCAGTGCCTCAGACACACCGCTGCTGCTGAACAAGCCCATCATGCTGCAGGCAGGGCTGCTGTCAGAGCTGGGGTGGGGGGGGTAGTGTGTTTATTGCCCGCATGTAAATGATAGGCAGTACATCCGTCTGTGAGCTCTAACAAACCCTCTGGCTGTTTGGTGCTGATGAGAGCTGACAGGAGGTGTTCTGGGAGGAGCGGTGGGGCAGAGCTCTGAGTTTGGATGCTACTTAACCCTGAGAGGTGAGGAAAGGAAACAAGGCTGAGTGGCATGTGATTGTCTGTGTCACATCTCCACTCCTCATCTCTGTCCATTGAGCTGCAGGGCTGTGGGAGGTAAAAGCTCGTGTCACATTGTGAGCTGGTGTGGTCAGGAAGGACGAGATGGGACCTGACAGGTGAGAGGGAGGCAAGCGCCCTCCTCTTGGCTCTGGTAATGCTCCTTTAACCTCCATCCAGGATCAAACACTGTCACATCATCAAAGGAGAAGTCCTTCCACCTGCTCTGGCGGTCGGTCCATCCTAAATGTCTCATCTTCAACTAAACAAACAGTAGTGGCTGGGGTCCTTGTTCCACTCCTTTCAGACATAGAAACCCGTTGAAGGTGCCAAGCCTTAACACTAATAGTAGGGATGTAAGAGGAAACTAATACTCTGAAATATGGCAATATTTCGTGTTATGATGCTGAATCAATATTTTAAGGAACACTGAAGTTTTGGCTTGCTTTTAGCACCCCCAGTGTTCATTTAAATTAATGGTTGTAACCGAAACTGCTGTACTCTCCTCCTCTTGGCCATTTGTGTTTAAAGGTCTTAATGTAAGTGCTGAAATGTCTCCTCAGCCTTCATTAGTTTGTACAGGAGTTGTTCACTAAATCAAACTAATCAGCTGTGTTCACCATCTAAAACATGTAGGACACATGCTGGAAGCAGACCCCAGCGCTAGCATGTCAGCTAGCCACGTTACTGTTGACAACAGAGTTCATGGTAAATAAAATGACCAAGAGCCTGAGAGGAGGAATCATGTGACCACAAGAAAAGGTTGTAGAGTGTCAGCAAATCCAAATGCAGATTATTTTAGTTTCATCAGATAAATATTTTCTTTGTCTCTTCTGCGGCTCCACCACGATGAACCCATTACATTAGTAGTCGACTAATCGTGTCATGCATAACTGTGTAGCTTATTGCAGCAGGACGCTCTAATATACCCATCATTAGCTTCTAGTTTGGGGTGTGATCAGTTATGTGCTATCTAATATTAAAGACAACATAATAGCTTATCAAACAGCCTTTAATTAACTTTGAAGCCTGTTAATACAAACGCTGCTGTCAAACTGAGGTAGGCACCTAAACCAAAAATAAATTGTACACAAAAATGACAAATGTATCCAGCTAAAATAGTGATTTTTGTCTCAGCAACAAAACAGTCTGTTGAAGAGGAGGAATGTGTTTTTTTTATCACTGTAACGTAGCGAGATAAAATAAATCCTAATGTTAAAGCAAATATGTGATGAAATGACCATCACTACTGTTGTTGCTACACCTATGAATACAAGCAACTCTTTGTTAGCGCCTACAAAGAGGTAATTAGTATACAGAGGTGACTCTTCGTTTACCGCCACGATGGGCTTCCTTTCAAGGTTAGGGTCGCCGATGTGCTCCCATGAAGGAGAGTTTCATTTAGCAGATTTTACACTGTATGTGCTTCTCTTGTCTTTGTAAAATGCTGCCAAACGTTTGAGCTACGTTGCCGGCTCACCTTGGTGTCTCTGGTGATTCTGATTATAAATCCAATCCAGATGACCACTACTGCACATGTGCCTCGAGCTGAAAGGCAGAAAGCAGCCACCAAAGGTGCCGCAGCAGGCGATGAAGAAAAGCTCAGAATAAACGCTGTGTGGAAGCATATTTTATTTATTTATTTACCTATACTTTGAGGATTAACCACTTCAGATGAAGGATCTCGTTTGCAAGTGCATTCCTCTACCACCTTTATTCAGATGGAGCTATGAGATCCCAAGATACCACTGGCTGTGTCTGTCCTGAGTTTCCACTTAAATTGAGTCTTGAAACTTAGAAATATTGTCTGGCTTTTAGTATCACGATATATCGTCTCTCCTGTGTTGTGATTTATATCGTATTGCCACATTCTTGCCAATAGACATCCCTACTTAAAGATATAAAACAACATCTAGATTGAATATTGTGATTAATCAATAGAATCCATAGTTTTTCCATGCCAACATTGCTTTAGTATCATAAATAACGAAGAGGTGAAACTTCAATTCCAGAACACAATGTTAGCTCCATGCTACCTCCAGGACACAATGTTAGCTCCAGGACACAATGTTAGCTCCATGCTATCTCCAGGACACTCCAGGACACAATGTTAGCTCCACGATACCTCCAGGACATGATGTTAGCTCCATGCTACCTCCAGGGCACAATGTTAGCCCCATGCTACCTCCAGGACACAATGTTAGCTCCATGCTACCTCCAAGACACAATGTTAGCTCCATGCTACCTCCAAGACACAATATTAGCTCCATGCTACCTCCAGGACACAATGTTAGCTCCATGCTACCTCCAGGACACAATGTTAGCTCCATGCTACCTCCAGGACACAATATTAGCTCCATGCTACCTCCAGGACAGAATGTTAGCTCCATGCTACCTCCAGGCTGCAGCCCATGATGGGAAGTGAGCTGTTTAGATACAACCATACAAAATAGATCCCAGTGAATGATCTGTGTATGAAACAGATGGATCATTTGAAAACATTCCCACCAAAATTAAATGAAATCCAACTTTTCCCCCAGGTGAAGCACAATAAACGGTGATGCTTGCATTCGTGAAGCTCTCTGGTTGCTCATTCTGTTTCTCTGTGAAACAAATCCCACGAGGAAAGTTGGAGTACTGCGCTGAAGTTTGTCAGTTTTTTTCCGAGGCTGCCAGCCTTCCTAAACCTCTTCTCTGCATCCTCACCCACACAAGCTGGCCCTGCATGAACATTTATTTAAATTAAAACTCCAACTGACAAAAAGCTAGTTCCAATAATCCCTCCCACCCTTTGCTGGTTAATATCTGACCATTAAACTTTCTAACTGGCTAAATGAGACAACACAGAGTGGAAGCACAAACACCAGTAATTACTATTCAGGGACTTGAGGCGGGCTGCTGGGAGTGAAGTGGGGAATTCACATGCTGGAATGATGTGGGTGTTAGAAAAAGATCATTGCTGCTCATAACTGGGAAGTTTTCTGATCAGCGTGACTTCAATCAAAGCTTAAAAGATTCTCTACATGGAAATGATTCAGATCACAGATGAAACCATTACTAAAATTCACTTTAATGTTGACAAAACTAAAACACCACAGAAGAAGAAGTCTGGGAGGGTCGACAAAAGCCTGACGTTTCCAGCATTCAAATAAAAGTAAATCAGTTTTCACACAACACAAATCTGAACCTTTCCAAGAGCCCGACACAATCATCCTTTACTTTTTGTAATTCCACGCAGAGACAGACAATAAAAATGCTCTTTCTCTTTTAAGTTTTAAATACTTGAGCTGTTCAATATTTTAAAGTTACCATTTACTTAGAGTGAAACAATGGTGAAATCACATAACATAAAACTCAGAAAAGTTCAAACAAAGGCCTTATCCACGTCGGAACGGTTCTGTATCCATTATTATTCATATTTACATTCTTAATATCTCATTTTCACTTGTGTTTTTACGCACGTGTACATTCCCTCGTTTTTCCATAGATTTCCTTTACGGTCACATTTTAATTGTGTTTCTATGGTCGTGCTTTTCTGTTCAGAGGAACTTCACAGCTCTCATTTCTGGACTGTTGTGTCCGACGCTGCAGAAGTGAGACAGAGATTGTGATCCCTAACACACTACTTGCCAACAAAAACAGCTAACATTATGTGAGGAAAAGCTTTGTTGCCAGGACTGTTGTGTCTGAGTCTGCAGAGCCACAACTCTGTAGATATGCAGTGATTTTCTATTAACCTTTCTTTTCTGGTGCATACCTGTTTCCGTGTACGTGAGAGGCGCAGAAGGCGTAGCTGTAGTGTAGCAGCATGGGATCCACTAGAACATTGTTGTCTGCGTAGTCCATCAGGTCCTTCAGGTAGCTCAGGTGGCGGTGGCAGCCCCGAACACCGTACCGAGAGCAGTACTCGTCCAGAACAAACACCTGGCCCGGACTAAACCAACCCTGAAAATAAAAACAAAAGAGCAGCAGGTATGAACAACCCAAACCTGCTGTAATGGTGCGTCTCTCGTAGACATTCTAAGCTCTAATAAAAATAATTTGACATGATTTAGATTTCTCTTGTGTAAAAACCCTGGACAGTTTATCACAGCGTTAACTCATTTGCTGTCATTGACAACGGAAGTCGTGGGGCGGACTTGTGAACGAGCTCACACACCTTTAGAGTAAACATCACACCTCTAAGGTTGATCTTCATCTGTGTGTGTCACCCATCACGATCATGAAGCAGCATGAGTTAGGAGATCGCTTTGGAACGTCGCTATGCCTAAAGCGAGGCGTGAACTGGAAAAGCTTCTGTAGCTCACACTTCGACAGAACTGTCACACGGAAAAAGCTAGAAACACTCAGATTCTTCCTGATGTAAGAAGTGAGTCTACTCTCTTGGTAGTTTTGGTGTTTACATGATCATAGAGCACCATATTCCGTAACTCTTCAAAAAACAGTGAAAATGCTCAAAAATACTGGTAGTCGGGGGTTTTCTGATCAGATAACAGCTGGAAGTGAATGAGTTAATAACGAGGGACGCACCCAAATTAAAATTTTGGACAAAACCGAAAACGAAAAATGAGGAAAACAAGGCTGAAAACTGAAAGAAATTGTTACATCAATAATTAGAACCATAGCATTAGAAGGACTTAAGAATTAGCCTAAATTGCAATATTGCATTTAATGAGCCAAATATCATGAAGTTATTATTTAATACCAGAAGATGGTGCAGATGTGTAACTTCAATCTGAGTCTCCTCCGGAGGCTCCCGAATGAGGGGAGGAGGAGAGGTGACAGGCGGAGCACACCGGATATCGTTATAAATTAGAGAGTAGAAAATCACAACACTGACAGGTCTGTTCGTTGTTGACAAAGATCTTTGTCTGGTAACATCTGACTGCTTCCGAAGAGGAATACCCGCCCTCTGATGAAGATATTCACTTGTCCCGTGAGAAAGAAAGTGTAGCAAGAGAGAGTGTGTGCTTCATGAGAGTAAACAGGCTTCACACACGTGATCCAAAGTTTATTTCACCGTGTTCACGGAGGGTGTAGAAAGGATGGTAACAACACCGTTAATAGTGACAGACGTAGCGGGAATGTAAAAGATAAAAACTGGGCAGATGTAACACTGAAAGTAAAGCGTGCGTCACTTATTTTACATGGATCCTCCAGCAATCGTAATAAAACAGCTTTAGTAAAGAAGAAAAACTTTACTATTGGGATCAGTACCAATGTTCCATTTCTGTGAAGCAAAGAGCTAGCCTAGTGAACTAGACCATATTCTTGCTTTGCAAAGTTTGGTCTAGGCACGCTCCATTGGAACCTCTGCAGCTCCTACCAGGACTCTGGCTAGCCAATCACAACTCTCTAGAGGGGTTTTAAACACTTAAAGAGCTGTGATTGGTCCATAATGGTGGGCCAATCATAGTGCTTTATCCACTTTGTGGGCCAATCAGGGCACTCTATATGCCTGGTGGGTGGGATGATGCAACAGAGTGAAACAAGAGTATGTCACATTCATTGTCCAGTGGAATCCGGAGATCATTTAAAAGACAACGGTAGAACCCGCCCCACAACCGAGAGCCGTCAATGGAGCGTGGCCAGACTAAATAATTCATTTATTTAGTCTGGCCACTCTAACAATAGGAACAGCAGCTCTGAGTTTTCATACACATTAACAAACATGAATCTAGTTTGGTTCAATAAAATGAACAAAATGGCTCAAAACATTTACAACAAATTTGGGGAGTTAGAAAAACAAAAGTTATCCCATCAATTATAAAAACATCTGCAAGAGGTACGCAACTGAAGCAAAAAGCCCAAAAGGTGTCAAACTGGAACAACGAGAGATGTTCATTAGTTCATTCATCTCACATGTAATCAGTAAATTAGGCATGAAACTTTCAATGTTAATTAAGGATCCACATAGAAGGAATAACAAATTAGCACCTCCACTGTTCTGCCACACACACACACACACACACACACACACACACACACACACACACACACACACACACACACACACACACACACACACACACACACACACACACACACACACACACACACACACACACACACACACACGCACGCACGCACGCACGCACGCACACACACACACACACACACACACTGCCCAACACTTTTGTAGTCCAGGTGATGGTTGGCAAAGCAGAAGAACATGCATGCGGGAGACGGTTAACATTTCTGAATCATTGGGCTCTGGAACATCTTAGGTGTGTTCTTGCTGTGTCTTTCTAAATCCATGCTTTTGTTCTTTTTTAAACACAGAAACAGGGCAGCCAAACCCGCAGATAAACGGAGAAGGAAGTGACGCGCCACCATCAGCGTCAGCCTGAAGAAGCCGGCAGCCGTCGGCGAAACTGTAGCTACAAACAGGTAAACAAAACTGTTTCTGTGTTTAAAAAAGAACGAAAGCATGGATTGGGCTCTGGGTTATTTACTGGACTGACCACCATTTGAGCTCCTTCTTTAAATCTGAGACGTGAAAAGATAATCAGATATCATAACTTAAGTTTGCATTCTTGTCTTATAACTTTTTCATCATCACTGGCCATTTATTATGTAATTATACAACAATATAACACAGGTAGTACCTAGATCCTCCATCAGAGGGCAGCAGACAAGCAGGTTTTTGAGGAAAGTACTAATCCTAATGCACAAAACATGGAAAAACACCAGCTAGACACAATAGATCCAGAACGTATCATCTTACCTTCTCTGCTGTAATTACCAACATAACACACCGACACTATGAAACTGTAAAACAATTCAGTTTGTTAGCAAACATGGTCTGGTGGTTTATGGTTTATTAACTTCAAAATCACAGCAGCTCAGTGCCACCAACAGTCTGGAAAACCCAGCGAACAACAAGAACATCCTCTGACTCGGTACCCCTCTCTCTCAGCTCGCAGCGCACATGTGCGCAAGCGCAAGCACCTACACGCACACACACACGTGCGAGTGCATACACACACACACACACACACACACACACACACACACACACACACACACACACACACACACACACACACACACAGCCCACCCTGGTCCACATGGAGGGGTAAATGAAGATGGGGGAGGGGCGGTCAGAGGGCAGTTAGTTGGATGGATCAGGATCCAATAATTAAGTTTACAATGATTAATTGTAATTTATTACGTTCACAATGATTGTATGCAGTTATTCCAGGATTTGAAGTTTCAGAAGCGATCAGAATATCCCCTTTTTTTTTTTTACCAAAACACTTAATTGCCATGGACATGAAGAGCATTGCAAGCGAAAAGGCCAAGAACGTTCCATTAAACCATCACAGACCTTTAAAGAGCAAGTCACCACCTACCAGATTCTTACTCAACTCCCACTTCCTGTTTGAAAAATGCAACAAATGCTGTTGCCTAGCAGACCGAGAGGGCAGAGCCTCTAACAAATACACACACTCATGACATTGTAACATCATAATGTACCATCTAACATCATAGTGTACCTCTTAGCCAATAGCGACGGCAGATTTAAATTCAAATACAGTGCTGAGTTTTTACCTGACGACGGTGCAACACTGACAGTTTTAGGCAGAATATTTAAATTTTAACTAAGATGCACTAAAGTGCCGAATTATTGACTACACGTGTCTGCAGCACGATCAGACACTCATTTATATAGTTTATCAGGAAAAAAAAAGTTGATTTGGAGTGACTTGCTCTTTAAAGAGGTCTTTGAAACTCATGCTAGGTCTATAAAATAACATACTGTGTGGTAATCTCTAGAGAAAAACTGTATTGTACAACAGAAGCATTATTTTACACATACAAACACTCCTAAAAACTTCTGCTTGTGTCTGACTTCTCTGGAGTTTTGGCCTGAACTCTCAGACTTTTTAACTTTGCTCTTGCGCTGCCGTTTCTCTACTGTCCTTCAGCCCGGCTTCGTGTAGCTGCTACAGGGTTTCTGCCTGACGTTTCAAGTTTTCTCTTATTAAAGAAAACTTTTCACCATCCTTTTGCTATTTGATAAACGAGAGAATGGGGAAACCGTGGCTCAACAACACTCTGGAAAAGTTTTATAACTATTCCTGCAAGTTAATAAAATAAAAACATAAACATAAAAAACCTTAAGTGAAATGATTTTTGTTTCCATAAATGTATTTATACTTTCACTGACACGTGCTTTTGTATCTGGGTTAACGGTTTCTGGCAGATTGCTCCTCTGCAGGTCTCCCCCATCTCCACCCACCCTCAAATGCAGTTCTCTAACTCCTTGTCATCTGCTTTAGTTTCTTTCTTCATTTTCTTCTACGTCTGTGGGCACGAGCTATTAATATCACACCACGGAGCGAGAGGAGGGCTTGTCGACGGGAGCGAAGCGACAAGATGTTCCTCTGTGACAAACAGATGGCACACTCCAGTCTTGGCGCTGACCGCTCAATTAGCAGCTAACGAGCAGACTGCCTCGTTAGGTTTCCATTAGCCGTGGCGACACGTCTGCGTGTCAGAGCACCAGCGTCTGCCACCACCCTCTGAGGAATGGCACGACCCACGAAAAGTCAAAGCTGCGTGGTAGCTCTGAAGTAGCCAACACCTCTGCCTGTCTCGTCCACTGACTTCCCATGGAAGCACAGACTAGGATGCTTCTGTTTTTGTTTGTTTTTCTGACAGGTGTGGGAGTTATCAATTCCGAGCAACCATAACTTGTGATGCATCCAACATTTTGAATAATTTTATATCAGCGTTTACTTGCTCCATGGGTACTTGCACCATGGGTACTTGCTCCATGGTTACATGCACCATGGGTACTTGCTCCATGGGTACTTGCACCATGGGTACTTGCTCCATGGGTACTTGCACCATGGGTACTTGCTCCATGGTTACATGCACCATGGGTACTTGCTCCATGGGTACTTGCACCATGGGTACTTGCTCCATGGGTACTTGCACCATAGGTACTTGCTCCATAGGTACTTGCACCATAGGTACTTGCACCATGGGTACTTGCACCATGGGTACTTGCACCATGGGTACTTGCACCGCTCAACGGAAACAAAACTAGTTAGTGACATGGACCCCGGAAGCGATCGAGTGTTTTACTGTGTTGGTACTAGTTCTCTACAAGGGGAATGGACCCGTTTACCACATCTGCGACGTTTCACCAAACAACTGTTGACTATACGTAGCAGAACCTCTGGTGGTTTTGGCTGCAGGATATTTAAGTTGCTAAAACAACACAATAAACAAGCTCAGTGTTAATCTTGTAAACAAAAACCCCAACGTCTTTAGTTCCACAAACTCCGACAGAAGGAGAAGGAAGACGTGAATGCGGACAAGCGGTATGCCAAGGGGACTTCGTTCCTGACCACCATGTTAAACAAGTCATTCTGTTAAGTCTTTTTTTCCCGAAACGTTTTTACTCCAAAGTGGGAGAGCATGTATAAAAGTGTCTTGCAATCTATTCTTCAGCAAATGAAACTAGAGCCTCTGCAGAAATTTAAATGGACTACATGCCAAGCCCACCCACTGGTAAAATACGCCGTATTGTGCATACGAAATAAATAATAACTTATGAAAAACTAAATTAATTTTCCACATTTGACAAAATATGAGATTCAGAGGAAATATGTGAGATGATTTGGAGAAATGATTCAACTCTGATCATGCTAACAAGCTGAAAGCTAGCCTGAGAGGGTCACAAAACTGAGATTTATGTAAATGATATTTTATAAACACCAGTGTTCATTTGACATGATATGATTAATGTGGCAGATATATCCTGATATTCCTTCGGGAAGGTCCCTCAGGCTGCACCGGAAACAGCTGCTGTTGGTGGCGCTGCACATGAATCAGAAAGAAGTTGGTAACATGAAACTGTTGATGACGTAACGCTTTATAAAAAGTGCTAATAGAGATCACTGAGATGTGTTTTATGAGTGGCAAAACCAGTCAGCCTAAGTCAAGGTTTTACTCTGACTGCTAAAAGGTCTGTTCGGCCTCGGTGGGAGGCTAGACAAGGATGAAAAGTGCATAGTCTAAATAAAAGCACAGAAAATGTTTTCAAATCTTCAGAAACAGAGTTCAGTTCAAATAAAGATGAAGACTGGACTTAATAACGTGTATTAGAGTTGACTATTGCGTGAAAACAACTATTACATACACGAACCAGCCCCTTTGGTCTGAGTCTCTTCACTGGAAGGATCTCATTACACACATTAACCCAACTCATGCAAGTAGCTCTTTTTTAAACAACTATGTTGAAAGACACACGCTGTAACCATGGGAACGGCATCATAAGAAAACCACTCATCAGGGAGGACGACCCAAGAAAAAAGCTTCAGTTTGAAAGGGAACATAATGGTGGGAAGAAGGTCGAGGTCCAAAGAGTCCAGAATGACTCTGTTCCAGAGCAATGTGGAGGCAGAGGAGTGATGCGCCCATCATGCCTAGAGCCTACTGTGGGGGCAGTCTATGATCTGGTGTTGCTACAGGGTATGGTCTAAGTTCAGCAACATAGTGAGTTCTGGGACTCTCCCATCATAGATACGAGGTCTGGGTGAATTAATAATGGTGAATGACATTTATTTTCCAACATGTTAGATAAAATAAAAATAACGTGTCGGTCGGTGATCTCTTCCAGAGGCAGCCAGCACAGCAGGGATATTCAAGTTTGGTCCTCGAGGGCCAGTATCCAGCACATGTTACTGGTTTCTCTGCTCCAACACACCAGATTCAGTGGTAGAGTCACCTGTGCAGCAGCTCCTCAGGCTCTGCAGAAGCCTGTTAATCACCTGCTGATTGAAATCAGGTGTGTGGAAGCAGGTTAAAACTGAAACGTGCTGATACCGAACCTTGAAGCCTGGAATTGAATAGCCCTGCTGTACAGGTTAGCAGCTACTGACACATGAAGAGCAGGTGAATGGTTGTACAAATCCTGCAGAGCGTGTAAAAACAAAGTGAAGTTTCTAGATGTTGTAGAGGCCATTATAGACGTAGTTAAGGCGGTATGTAGGTTAAACATAGTTGATGTGTTTGTTTAATGATGTTGTAAGCAGTTGTGTACAGCTCTTTGGGAAAACAAAGTTATGTTGAGGATTAACCATCAGCAGAGTTTGAGACGAGAAACACGACGTGCCATCAGATTTGTTTATGACACAACATGAAGAAAGTCCTCTTCCTCTTCTACAGAAAGCTCTAATTACAACAAATGCTTGTGTGAGCGTCAGATTTGACCACTGGGACCTGAAGCTATGTGCATGCATAGTTGTAGGTGACTATTCAGAGGCTGTGATGTTAAGACATCACGAGGAGTTCTTCTGCAGTCAGGACAACAGGTCTGAAAAGAGGCCAGGGCACCTTTACCCTCACTGTTTTGAAGGACACTAGAAGACGTGGGACAAAGATCTCTGGAGATCTTAGAAGTAAAGGCTGACGAGAAGCGGAAGAAGGTCAGAGTCTGGTGAATTAAAGGTAAATATTGGTCTTCAGATGTTGTCCACTTCAGTGATCTTTCTCAATGACCCTCATGACCCATTTCAGTGTGCTTCACTAGGTTTGGTTAGAAAGTGTGTGTGTGTGTGTGTGTGTGTGTGTGTGTGGGTGTGTGTGTGTGTGTGTGTGTGTGTGTGTGTGTGTGTTGGGATAAAAACAAGCTGCTAATGGGCAAGGCCAGTTTCACAGAACGTTTTAGATTTAACGTAGTTTAACGTCTCCCCTGTAGATGTTTGTTCTTCTCCCAAACCTTCACTGATGTTTCACAGTAATGCCACATTAGAGATCCTCAGACACCTGACATGTATTTATGTTACTGTGAACAGAAACATGCTTAAAGCTTGGTGCTCGTCTTGGACCTAAAACCAGCCTTCCTACTCTTTGGTGCACCATCCCATCTGGAGCAACGCTTTCTCTGCGTGAACATTCCCAACCAGTCAAACGTGCAGGTCAAGCTGTAGGGACCATTTAAACACGCTTTAAAGCTTTTGTTGTGTTTCTTTCAGTTCACGCTCGGCCCTCTCCCAGCAGCTTCACTGGGGCATTTAACCTCCTCCTCATCAGTAGGAACTACACTGGTCCTTTTAGCAGTACTCTGGGCTCCTGCTACTCCCCAAGTTTCTGCCTAATTACTGTTGTTGTTGTTGTTGGGTTGAACCCTGTGTGAAAAAAATATGACCCGGTCCGTGACATGAATCCATGCCACTTCTTAACAGATGTCTCCCACGCCTAGGCACTGGGCTTTTCTTAGAGTGTTTGGTGAAAAGAGGCTCAGGTTGGAACAAAAAGGTCTGCGATGTTCACACAAAAGGCCGAGGAGAGAAAAGATGGGCGAGTGAATGGATCAGTCTAATTGCAGTGCTGGAGGGAGTCCTGGTGAGGCAGGTAGACAAATGAAAGAGGCCCAGATGTCACTGCTGAACATCTCTATTAAAAATGAGCATGCAACATGACACAAGCCTGCATAACTCCTCCATATCATAAAAACTCTTTCCATCTGCAGAAGTTTATGCGGCGGTGCAATTCGGAATATCTACATGATCCTAAAACACAGATGAAATGTTGTTTTTAGCAGGGCCAGAGTTTGTTTATCACGCAGAAACTTTAGCTGACCTGAAAGGTTCCTTTATGATTATTTTGGGCCAGGATAAAAGTGTTCAGATGGCCTTGTTTCCTGTAACCTCCCAGTGTGAAAATGTTGCATCACATTTATTGTGAAAATCCATCATGACTAGTACGTTATTTTAAAAATGTGCAAAATATAATTATAAATGTTATACATTAATTGTAGAAGTCATCATTTATTCACCCATTTCTGTTTGATAAATGCACTTTCATGCAACAGGCAAATTTTAATCTGCAGGATTAAAACACGAGGCTCCCAGCATTGTGTTGTTATAAACAGACGTGTCTACGAACCCCGGTTTTATACTGCACGCATCAGCAGCATGAAACGGCAGCAGAACGGTTTACTCGCAAACCTCAAAGCAGTCTTTTTCACACTGGGAAAGTCTTGGCAGTGGCACGGCTTCCTCGCTGTGTTCTTCGTTGGACTCGCGAGATCACATGATCCCTTCAGGCCACGGTTTGCTTATGCAATTCGTCATTAAACCAAAAAGAAAGAAATCACGTTTCATATCGCTGTTTGATGTCATATGATGTTGCTCCTCTCCACCGCCAAGACTGAAGCCATCAAAAACACCTCTGCACTTCTGGAACACTGCTGAGTAAATAAGCCGTTGGGTCACACGTAAGCTTCATACATGTGAAATTGTATCACTGCAGTGCTTTTATTTTGAAATTTACTGGTGATTTTACATTGAAACAGTGTGATTTCCTGTCTAGCCCTATGTTAGCTGCAAAAATGGACGCATCTCAGAAGCAGCACGAAGCAAAAATAGAGCCCGATCCTAACTTTAGCAGTGCGGCACATCTTTGTTTAAAAGTGCTTTTCAGTCCATCGGTCCCAGCGTGCTCTCTATAATTAATGCTTCTCTGGTTTCTGGTCAGGTCCCTGCTTACTTTAAGAATGCTGTAATCCACCCGCTTCTTAAAAAACCGAGTCTCGACCCCTCTCTCCATAGCAGCTTCAGACCCATCTCTAAACTTCTGTTTATCTCAAGATCTTGGAAAAGGTTGTGGCTAAACAACTCACAGCTGTTCTTGATGAACATAACATCTATGATAGCTTCCAGTCAGGTTTTCGTAGAGCTCATTCTACTGAAACAGCTCTTCTTAGGGTCTCTAATGACGTTCTGACTACAGTGATGCAGGGGACTGTTCTGTTCTGGTCCTGCTGGACCTGACTGCAGCCTTTGACACTGTTGACCATCACCTGCTACTGGAGAGGCTGAGAGACTGGGTAGGCCTATAAGGAACTGCCCTGGAGTGGTTCTCCTCTTATCTTTCTGAGCGCTCCTTTTCTGTGGCCGTCTCCAAGTTTAGGTCCTCCACCACCTCCCTTACCCATGGTGTCCCACAAGGTTCTGTGCTGGGGCCTCTGCTCTTCCTCCTCTATCTGCTTCCTCTTCAGCACATCCTGAGCTCCTTCAAAGGAATCTCCTACCATCTTTATGCAGATGACATCCAACTGTACATCTCCTTTAAGCCCTGTGAGATGTCTAAGCTGCAGCTGTTACACACCTGCTTAGAATCTATCAAAACCTGGATGGTGGGAGCTTTCTACAGCTGAATGAAGATAAGACTGAGATCCTCATCTGTGCCCCAGACAAGCTGGTTCCCAAAGTCAGAGACTCTCTTGGTCAGCTTGCTTCTCACACCAAACCTTCCGTCAGGAATCTTGGCGTGACCTTTGACCCAGCTCTCACCCTGGATTCTCATGTCAGTTCTCTTGTTCGCTCTTCCTTCTTCCATCTCAGGAACATTGCTAAGCTGAGTCCCATTCTGTCCCGCTCTGAACTTGAGACAGTTCTCCACACCTTCATCTCCTCACGCTTAGACTACTGTAACTCTCTTTTCACGTGTCTGAGCAGAACCTCCCTGAACCGTCTACAGGTGGTTCAGAATGCCTGTGTTCGGCTTCTGACCAAGTCCTCCAAACACACCCACATCACCCCGCTTCTCCTCCA
Source organism: Nothobranchius furzeri (assembly GCF_043380555.1). Lineage (NCBI taxonomy): Eukaryota > Metazoa > Chordata > Actinopteri > Cyprinodontiformes > Nothobranchiidae > Nothobranchius > Nothobranchius furzeri. The sequence continues at coordinate 41,285,612 of NC_091754.1, forward strand.
GCTTCACTGGCTGCCAGTCAACTTCAGGGTTCATTTCAAGATCCTGGTTCTGGTCTATAGGGCCTTACATGGACAAGCACCATCTTACATTGGTGATCTTCTTAGTCCCTACACCCCCAGCAGGTCCCTGAGGTCCAGTGATCAAAGCCTACTGGTTGTGCAGCACCAGGCTAAAGACCAAAGGTGACAGATCATTTGCTGCTGTGGCCCCCAGACTCTGGAACTCTCTCCCCCTGAGCCTGAGATCAGTGGACTCAGTGGTCTCCTTCAAAAAGCAGCTGAAGACTCACTTGTTCAAGCTGGCTTTTGTATGACCTTCTTCACCACTCTCTCTTTATTCTGCTCTCCCCACCTATTCCACCTTCCTCAGGATCCACTGATTTCCCTCTTTCCTATTCACCCTCTCTTTTTCTTAATATTTTTTTCTTTTAAATCCCAATTGTCTATTTTTGCTCATTTGAAATATATTTTTAATCATTTTCTAAATAATTTATAGTATTTTACATTTTTTTGTTTTTGTGAAGCGCCTTGTGATTTTTATCTTGGGAGGCGCTATAGAAATTATACTTTCTTTTTCACTGACTAGTATCAGAGTCTTTACAGCAATCCTCATACTAAGCAAGCATTTAGCGACAGTGTAGAGGAAAAGTCCCTTTTAACAGGAAGAAACCTCCAGAGGATCTGGATGTAGGCCATGAAATCCGCAGCATAAAGGGTAGGGCTGGGCGATATGACGATTTTAGACCGTTTTACGATCTACACATCTGACGGTCTGTCATTTTTGAGAGACCGTTTTATCACGATTCACAGCTCTGCTGTTGAATTTCTGCCTCTGAATGAAAAGGGAACTTACCCCAGGCGAATGACACGCCTTTGTTTGACCCTTAACCAGTCAGAGTGAGTCATAGTAATATATTAGTGCCCCGCTTGTTTTCATTTGTGTGTGAACAAACATGGCTTCGCCGCGGCTGAGCGACAACGAGGTTTTCGTTCCGAAGAGGAACGCAGGGTTTCCTTAGCGCGCGGCGCTAACAACTTAGCGATGTGACATGTCTCGGAGAAAGCGTAAAAGCACCTTGGGCGCTTCTTCTGAAGCAGGAAAATAACACCGCTTCTTAAGCAGAGCACGACGTCGCCTCGGCTCGTTCACCCTCTGCTGAGCCGGTGTCGGTACCGACTGAGCTCGGTCACTGGGTCGATGGAGCTGCCCCGTGACTGCCTGATGGAAAACCAGCGGGTTTCATCAGACTCGTAAAGTTTCTTGCTTTTGTTAGGGACCTCTGTATTTTACCGCTCCCTCCTGCAGTCTTCCCCTATTAACATTTAAAATGATTCTGTAAACTCCGTGTATCAATAGAAACAATCTCTGCCTCTGCCAGCTGCAGTAAATGTAGTCTCCAAATAATAAGAGGTGCATTCATCTGTGTATCTCCTTTGATCTGCATTAGTGATATTCTCAGCACCAGAACAGGGGAGCAAAGAAAGATTCCTGAGTTTGTTAGTACTTTTATTTATTAGGTGCATCTAACCTGTTCTATTTTTCTCTGAAATGAGATCAAATCAGTGCTTCTATGGGTTGTCTCCAATCTGCACTGGAAAATTTTACTTTATTTAGAGACTTGTTGCAGACAATATTCAGAATGCGCAGTTTTTTGCTACCACAAGCGATCTCTGGTCCAGCTGCACATCAGAGCCGTATTTGAGCTTAACTATCCACTACATGAGAAACTGGGAGCTACATAGTATTTTGAACAAGTGAATGTTTGCACAATACGTTTGCAATTGACATGTTTGCACTTTAAGTTACTTGAAAAACGAGAAAAACTGATTTTTGTAATTGTTTCTCTCAGGGCTTTTATCATCTCTGGTGTGAGTTTAAAATATAAGTGTGTTAGCACTGTGCTGATTATCCCTAATATGAATAAATGTCTATTTATTCAATGTTTCTCTTCTTTAATACGCAATTGAAGTTATGCTATTCATGGATAAAAAAATCGTGATAAAATCGAAATCGTGATAAAATATTGGAAAAATCGTGATATTCTATTTTTGCCATATCGCCCAGCCCTAATGAAGGGTAAACAAAAAGTTACAATGTGGTGCAAAAATCCATTAATGTCAGTAATAGGGAGCCTAAGTCACACCCATCTAGTACCAGCCCACGTGTCGCCTACTGCCAAAATTATCTGTGGGAGTCTAACAATTGTTTTCTGATCCCATTTGCCACAAAGTTCACATCTGATGACTGAATTAGACACATTTTGATGCCAAGAAAGTGCTCGCTGAGTTTTCTTCATATATTTGTGTCACCTGTTAGGTTGAATTACTGAAATAAATGAACTTTTGCACCATATTCTAATTTTGCCTGCTTCCTCTGTATATCAGCCTCTTTATCAGGAAATAAAAACACCCACATCTGTCGATCTCTAATTCAGACTCATTCAACCAAAAAGTGTTAATGCATGTTAATACATCTTTATCAAATGCACACCTTCAGGAGGCTAAAATGTTAGCACCGCGGCATCAGCTGGATGCTTTAATCATTATGGAGATACAATGAACCTGAAGGTTTCCAACATCATATCATGTTAATTTACCCACATTAAGATGGAAAAGCCAATTAAAAACTCCTCAATGGACTTAAAATGCAGTATGGTTATAGCTTTTCTTTCTCGCTAGAGGCTTATGACTCTCCTTACATCAGTTGAACAATCAAAACGTATGTTTGTGAAACTGTGGTCACCGCATTTGTTTAAAAGTAAGGTAGTACTGTCTAAAGCATCCATCTGTCAAACCCGTCTCTCTGCTGAATTTGCACCATACTGCATACCAGCAGACGGGCAACACCTTCATGCAGAGCCATCCTCTGAAGGGAGCTTTTGAATAGTTTGTGCTGTCCTGGATTACCGTGTGCAGTATCTGCATACTGAAGATCTGTGCAGGTGTTTGTTTTAGGATTTCATTTCCATTTCCTCGTTACTGACCAACAACGTAATTGACTAAATTATGCATCATGGACTTTTATTTGAAGCAGCGACTTACAGTACTGATAACATTTCCGGTTTTCCAGCATGTAAAACCTAAAAAGTCTAAGGACCATCTGAAGATTTGCATATCTGCTCCACACACAGTTATAGCTAACAGGGTTGAAACTGGGACACCTAACAGGTTCAAACATTATCTCCTGTAGATGTCTCTGCTTCATGCCGTCTGTGGATTCCTGATGTTTGCTTAGTTGCACACAACACAAAAACATTTGATCCACTCCCCCGCCCAAACACATAATTAGGCGACCTCCCCCTCCTACCCTCTCCCCACACCGAGGCAGCACAGCAGCTGCCCATAGGGGTCGTGTCCCTATTTGGAAAGTATTGATTAAAACGTTTATCCTCTCAATCAGTGTGAGAGAGCCCTCGGGGCTTAACACACACACACACACACACACATACACATACACACACACACACACACACACACAAACGCGCGCACGCACACACACGCGCACGCGCACACGCACGCACACACACACACACACACACACACACACACATTTTATCAGCAGATTAAAAGGACAAGTTTAACATGTTATTTTTAAAACACCATCGGTCACTCTGAGTTTAGGGTGTGGCTAAAAATCAGAATGGTCTTCTACCCTGACTTCCTGCTTTAGCTGCCAATGGAAAATAAAACGGATTAGAAAAGCCACACACCCGTCAAGAATCATAACGGGGAAGGCTGTTGTTGGTTTAGAATCCACAAGAAAGCACAGCATGTCTTGGCTAGCAGAAGCTAACTGTTACCATTAGCAACTCCACCACACAGCAGAACTCCTCCAGGTTTGTGGTATTTGTGGAGATAAAACATTAATGTTGCAGATAAGTTGTTGTTAGCCAATCAGAGGAGAGATGTCCAAATATCAGGAAATTGTGAGTGACTAACTCCTGCTGTTCTCTGCCCTGGCTAATTCCTACTTCTGATGGTTGCTGAGTTCTCCATCAAACCTTCTACCGTAAGTTATTTATTTCATGCTTAAAGGACATTAAGATTAGGACTTATCAGTAATTTAGCTAATGGGCAGCAGTATCTCAGGAGGTTGAGCGGGTTGTCCAGTTATCGGAAGGTTACAGGTTTGATCCCGGCTCCGACCAGAGAATTCTGCTGTTGTGTCCTTGGGCAAGACACTTAACCCACCTTGCCTGCTGGTGGTGGTCGGAGGGACCGGTGGCGCCTGTGCACGGCAGCCTCGCGTCTGTCAGTGCGCCCCAGGGCTGCTGTGGCTACATCGTATCTCATCACCACCAGTGTGTGAATGTGTGTGTGTGTGTGTGTGTGTGTGTGTGTGTATGACTGATTTTGCTGTGAAGCGCCTTGGGGGGTTGTAGAACCCTAAGAGGTTGCTATACAGGCCGTTTACAACGGTGAGACAGAAATGTTGTTGGTGTGGTCTCTCGATGAGCTCAGTCATCAGGAAGGTGTGTTTATGTGCACGTACCAAGCAGGAGAAGCAGTCGTTCATGCGGTGCTGCAGTGTGTGTTTCTGTAACAGCGTGAACAGAGCAGCGTGGTCAAAGCCACTCGGTGCTGCAGAGATGAGGTCCTCCACTCCCTGCCGCTGAGACGGATCCAGACCTGAACAGGAAACAGAACCGTTAGAGTGAAACGCAGCTAAATATGTCTTTTATCAATGAACCTCAGCTGCTGGTCAACATTAAAGCATGTCAGATTTTATTTCTTAAATCTGTTTTTGTTTGTTTGTAAATCAAAGCATTTTAATTTTCCTTGTAAACGAGCTGCTTAGACCCGCCGTTTTCCTCAGATCAACATTTAACCGAGTAGAAATGAGCTCTGAGTCAGTTGTCTGCACCTCTCTCTGTGCTTGCTCACACACACACACACACACACACACACACACACACACACACACACACACACACACACACACACACACACACACACACACACACACACACACACACACACACACACACACACACACACACACACACACACACACACACACACACACACACACACACACGCAGCATCCCTTCTCAGTGCTGTGGTTAATGGTTCCCACTTGAGTTGGCCTCAGCTCCTCTGTGAAGCCGTCAGGATGCTGACACTAAACACCCGTCAACAGAAACGACGTGTTGGAATAACACTGGAACTTGCTCAGAGGGATCACACGCAGCATCAGATCAGCGTCACAGAGCGTAAACTCAAGCTTCCACTTTCTGTTTGTTTTGGTGAAGGTCCTCCCTGGACAAAGCTCATCAGTCACACATGGATGTTTGTGCATGTAGTAAAATGGTAAATGGCCTGTATTTGATATAGCACCATCTAGAGTCCTGGAACCCCCCAAGGCGCTTTACAACACAACCAGTCATTCACCCATTCACACACACATTCACACACTGGTGGTGATGAGCTACGATGTAGCCACAGCTGCCCTGGGGCGCACTGACAGAGGCGAGGCTGCCGAGCACTGGTGCCACCGGTCCCTCCGACCACCACCAGCAGGCAAGGTGGGTTAAGTGTCTTGCCCAAGGACACAACGACAGCAACAGACTGAGCGGGACTCGAACCTACAACCTTCCGATTATGGGGCGAGCACTTAACTCCTGTGCCACCGTCGCCCTTCATCAAGTGACTTTTGTAAGAAAAAAACCCAGCAACAAATCAAACACCATCGCTGGCAGCTTAGAACCAAGATCAATAGAAATGTTAAAGCTGCTGCCAGTGGCTCATTAGGATTCTCTCATTTGTCTGACCAATATCCTCCAGTTTATGGGTTTTTCTTTCTTGGAAATCTGCACTCATAAGTCCAATCATCATTGTTTTGTTAAGATCCTTGGTACACAAGAGATCAATAAAGAAGGTGGTACTATCAAAATAAAGCTGAGGCCAAAAACAAGAGGAGGATCAAACACTAGAGAATCCCTCCAAATGTTCCCAAGGAGATTAAAAAAGTTCTGGCATGTACAATGCCTCCTGCCAACAATCCTCCGATGCAGCGTGCCAAAATGACAGTAATGACACTCAGCAGCTGTTGTGATATAACAAAATGAGGATAATTAGTCAGTGTGCATTATATCACACACAGACTGTCTACATGAAGTAAATGAGAAGTGAATTTGACTTTTGGTGCTACAGCTGCACAGTAATTTGAAGTGTTTATTAGCCAGTGAGCCTGAAAAACAAAAGGAAAACGATTCAATTATTATTTCAGACGATCTAATTAGTTTTCTTCCTTTATAGCTTTTATTCACACGATCCAAACGCCACCATCAGACAAAGCTTACCAAATCACATGCCACCATTAGGTCACATGATAATATGGAAAGGTGCCGCTTATTTCAGGGATTAGTTTGACTTAGTTGGGAGGAAAGTGAGAGGGATGGAAAAGCCTACATGCTCATGAATGTCGAAGGCCGTAAAATCCACTTCACCTCCCAAGAAGTCAGGCTCAGCTCAACATTTCAGAGGAAATCTTAAACTAACCAGCAGGTAGGAGAACTCAAATACGTCAGGCTGGAAGACATTTCAACAGACCTTAGAGACGATGGAGCTGACATAACGGTTTGTTAAGTTTCTGTTGCCTCCACATATCTCCAAAGGATGTTTGAACTAAGGTAAGGAGGATATAGTCTAAGAGGAACTGGGGTTTTCAAAAAAAAAAAAAAAAAGAATATTAGAACCAATAAAAAACAAAGATGTATCTCAGTAAGAGGAGTGAGTTTATGGAATAGCCTCGAGGATGGATAAAAAAATTCATGCTCGTTGAAAATATTCAAAAAGAGTTTTAAAAATAACGCCTTACGTAATTACCAAGTGCACCAAAATTAGTTTTGTCACACGTTTTATACCTCTTGATTGATTTCAATTGTTTTTGTTTTATTCATGTTTATATCTCTTGATTGGTTTTGTTGGAATTAGGATGATGTATGTAAAAACTGTATTGTTTATATGTTTATTTACTTTTGATATTTATGACAATGTTGATTTTTTTGTAATCAATTAATGGGTAGGCTTAAATAAGTTTAACTTCAGCCTATACCTTTTCGTCCATAAATTATATCTAAAGAAACTGTTTAATTTACAAGAGGAATTTGTACCTGCGATAATTATTATGTTCTTTACTAGATAATTATTTTCCTTTTCATGTGTTTTATATGTATTTATGACGGAAATAAATGAATACGAATACAAAATACATAAACACGTTTGCTCTTTATGAAGTCGAGAACAGAGCTGGTACTTAGCTCCCGTGCTGCAGCTCAGACAGACAGGTCCTGGAGGCTGTGAGGCCGGCGACGGCTGCATCTACAGCATCGGGGCACACGGCAGTCCGGCCGGAACAAACCTGGGTTCTTTTCCAGTCTTTTCAGACCCTCTGGTTAATGGACCCTCTAAATGAAAAGCCTAACACTCTCCACTCTGTTATTGTGGGAAGACATTCGGCAATGGGGAGTTTGTGAGCATGACACATGGCCCCACAAAAGACAGCAGCTCGCTGAAGAATGCCAACGCCGTCTCCACGCTCACGGCGCCCGCGGCCTCGTGCACAACACTAGCTTTACTCATTGCTTTTTTATTAACACTGCCATTTTGTTTTTGTGTGGACGCAGGGCCTGTGAGGACTCTCAGACTTGCCCCCCCCCCGCCCATCTAGCTTTTCTTTGTAGCTTTTGTTCAGAAGAAAAAAAAAAGACTGCAAAAGTGAAATCTTCACAATCAACTTCCAATCAATGCTCGTCTGCTTTTCTTCAAACTCTCCTAGTTCTCCATCTCCGGCAGCCCTACGGCTCATGTGGCCTGATTTTGTCCCGTCCAATTTCAATGTGTACTGTCCCTAATGTAATATGGAGAAAAGACAGGGAGTGAAAGAGGCAACTCTAAAGAAACCGAGACAAAGCCGTATAGATTAGTGCTGATAATAAGAAGGGGGAAGAGGACGGGAAGTATTGATTGAGGGACAGACGGCAGAAGAGTGACGATGATCCGTGTCAAGTTCAACTTTCAGCTATTATCTGGAGTGTGTGTGTCTGTGTGTGTGTGTGAGAGAGAGAGAGTGGGTGGGGGGCATGGGAGTGAGGGATGAGTACAAATGATTGTGTGCAGCAAAAGAAATGTACCAACAAATGTCCCAGCTTCTGGCACAGATGGCGGGTTTTTGTCCAAGATGTCTGCCGGTTCCTCCTCTTTAGCTTTAAATCATTTTATCATCTGGGTTAAAGTTGGAAGTTAAAATAACCTGTTGTTTTTGTTTACGTTCATCAACAAGATGAAGAGCAATAACCAAGTTTAATTCCATCATCAATCCAAAGTTTTAACGTTTGTAACGTTTTACAGAGAAGAGACAAGCAGAAAGACCGTAACAGAACGTTGCATCCAGACCATCAGAGACAACTTAAGACAGGCGACCATTCACACACTCACCAAGGGACAATCTGGAGTCACCAAGTAGCCTAGTATGCATGTCTCAGTTCTGTGGGTGAAGAAAGCCACATGCACATGTGGAGAACATGGTAACTCTAAACATTAATTAACTCATTCACTGCCATTGACAACTAAAGTTGAATGTTTTACTGTGTGGGCGTCGGACGAGCCCCCACACCGTGATAACAAACATCTCAGCTCTAAAGCCGATCTTCATCCGCATACGTCACACGTCACATGATCAGGAAGCAGAACATCCATGTGTTAGGAGATCGTTTTGGGCCGTTGCTGTAAAAAAAAAAGGTGAGGTGCGAACCGGAAAAGCGTCTGCCGATCACAATTCAACAACGGATTATGAAAGAACGGATAAAGCTCGAAACTCGCGGATTCTTCCTGATGTAAGAGGTGAGTCTCCGCTTTGTTTTGGTTGTTTTGGCATCGACATCATGCTAGCGCGCAACATTCTGTGACTCTTACAAAAAACAGTAAAAATGGTGAGAAACACTGGCAGCGAAGGGCTTTACCAATCAGGAAACGGCTGACAGTGAATGAGTTAAGAGAGCATGGTAACCCTACACAGTCATTAAGAGAACATGCCATCTTCACCCATGCATGGGGAGAACACGGTAACATGGAAAGATCAGTAACATGTTTACCTTTTTACTCAGTTTCTTCTTCGCCAAGAAGCACCAGAGCACTCAATACTTCTGATGAAGCCCAGGTCCATCAGTACATCTCGTGCTCCCTCCTACCATCACTCACCAGAAAGGCACAACAACATTTTACTCCCCTACAGAACCCAAATGCTGCATTCCACCTTCATCCAGTTGAGATATATTGATCCTGAAGCTTTATGGATCTAAAGTAAAAAATGATGTAAGCGTCATTACAACATGATCACGGGTATACAAGTTCACGGTGAGTGGATGGGTATAAGTTGGGTATCATTTCATAACCAACTGGTACAAAGTGTCAGCCTCTGATTATGATGGGAATTGGAGTTTAGATTTGGAGGAGCTACCTGTAACACATCATCAGCATCACTCACTCTGCTGTTAGATCAGTTTAGTCCCGAGCAACGTCTGCAAGCTTTTTAGAGGGAGTGCAACAGAAACGGAAACATTAAAAATCACTCATTTTAATCAGTTAAACAATATAAAATTCAGTTCTAATAGTAAAATGTAAAAGCACCATCATTTCAGTGCTGAGGGTCGTGTGTGTTTGTGTGTGTGTGTGTGTGTGGATTTGTGGTGAACGATGGGGGTGGTTTCTCTGCTCAGTCTCTATATCCATCTGATCTGAGCTCCATTGGTATTGTCACGGCAACAGTCACATCTATGTGACATGCTACTCTGAAAGGTGGTGGCAGTCACTGATGGCAGGTTATTGATGCAGACGAGGAGGAGGAGGCGGAGGAAGCAAGCGCTTCAGATTTAGGAGAGCACAGCTGAGAGATATGTGACATGATTTGCCTGTCGGAGCAGAGCGGCACCGGTGATATAAGAGCCAGCAGAGATGAAGATACTAACAGACAAGTCCATCAGTGTCCGTCCCATTGAACATGGCTTCTCTTACACAAATTCAACTGATAGAAAAGTTTCAAAGGAGCAGATAAACGCACTCTCAGCTGCTGACAGCCTGAGAGGTTAAGACCAATGGACAGTTTTGACGTTACCTCTCGGGATCATCCCCTCTGTCAAACTGACCACCTGCTTTTCCAAACAACACAAATGACAGGTGTAAACATCTCTGCAAACACCTCGAGGAGTCACTCTGGGCCCGTCTCTTCACATTGAGAAAAGATGAGCGATAAAAGTGGACTTCAAGTCGGAGCCACACGCCTCCAGAGCCTCTTAGTGTTTTAATAACTCACGTGAAGAAAAGGATCCTCACATGAATTTTCTCCATTGTTTCTTCTGCACGTTGTTTTTCATTCATGCATCAAAACACCATTTAAAATGAGTCAGAATTAATATTCCACTAAATCTGACAATTTCTTACTTTTTAAATCAGCAATTTGTTTTTTTTAGAGAAATTCTTAATGTTTAGCTTAACAATGATTTAATCATTGTTGTTAATGTGTGCCTTGTAATATGCTTTCATGTACATATAAAATGTGATAAAGATGATGAAGGTATCTAATCATTCTGAGATTGCGAGTTGGAGATTGTAGGTGTCGGCCACTCCAGCATGTGCTGGTGTCCATGACGGGCTGTTTCAGACTGCTGATGCTGAAGCTGAGCTCTGAGGTTGGAACAGTGGGTGGACCGATCGCCACACCCTTATGTCGTCTTAGCTCTGGGGCTGCAGAAAACTATTATTTGGATCATCGATGAATCAGATGGGGTCTCAACTTGATGAATCGACCAATCGGATAAAACGGGAAATTTTTCTAATTGGTATAGACATTTTTTCTCTCATTCCTTTACTGTAACAACAGAACATGGTCTGTTTGTTAACAGAGTTGTTAAAATAAAGTCAACTAAATGGAATGAGAACAATCCTGGATCCGTGTCCTCGCTGAAGCATCAGATCGATACTCTATCGGCAGATTCCCAAAATCAAATGATTTGGACTCGAGTGCAAAAAAACCTGATCAGGATATATATATATATATATATATATATATATATATATATTTAGTTTAACCCTCTCAGGCTCCAAATAAGTTTTGATAAAAGGACGAACAACTAAATCCTTCAGCGGTACTTCTGAGTTATAAAATGCTCCTGAAATACGTATGTGGAGTAACCAGGTAGGTTTTAACGTTGCACAGCTGCAACGCCTGCCTCCAGAGGGTTAAACGCTGCTAGGGAAACATGTTTTCTCTCCTTCCTTTACTTTAACAACAGAACATGATTAGAAAACTGTTCAGTAGTGTGCAAAACAACATGCTATCACCTAAATATACCCATAAATAAACTATGATCAGTAAAATTTAATGTTGTTCATAAAACATGCAGTAGTAAGCTACTGGAAATGCTAATAACATTTAATTTCTACTGCTTAAGATGTAATGGTGACATATATATTATGTACGGGTTAATGTTGACAGGCAGATGCCTTTGTGAAGCCGTAACCTGACTGCAGCGGCGCCGGTTCTGCTCCGTAGCACTGCAGCTAATGAACAGGACGATGATGGGGGCTTCTCCTCCGCATGTAGAGTTTAGATATTCTTAGTTTCACTACCATCTTGTTTTTTCTGAACCCACTTGTTTGTGAGCCTGCTACCCACTAGCATTAGCTATTCTGCTTGTAGTTACACGTTTGATAGCAAACCTTGGACTGTTTCTGCCTCCACGTCTTTGCTGGTTTCTCCGTTTTCCTCCACAGCACCCAGAGTCAGGGGCGCCTTAAAGGGGAGAAAGGTTAGGACGAGTCTAAGGGCCCAAGGCTGTCAGGGGGCCCAAAAAAGTTTCAAACTTTAATAAAAAATTAAATTTTAAAAACCATAAGTACTTTACTTTGCAGTATTTTTTCTAATTTAACACATTAAACAAACAATATTTTTGTCTAAGTCAAATGTAAATGAATTCAGAGGTCTCTACTTTATTTTGACAAGTTAGTTTGAACATTGAAATAAGCAAGAATGCTTGTAGACATGCACAATTAAGCAAAACTGAAACACTAAGATAAAGTAAATATATAATTTTTTTTTCAATTTTTTTCCTCCCTTCGCATCTTGGAAGGTGGAGCCACAGCGCCCCTTATGGAGGAGCCGCCAGGGGGCCCAAATTGATATTTTTTCACAGGGCCCAACATCTCTAGCAGCCCCCCTGCCTAGAGTAGCACAGAGTGTGCCAGTAAAAGGCATCTTCCTTACACAATCATTACATGTGCGACATATATGTGCCTCTCGTTCTGATCTGCCTCGGTCTGCTCTGCTGCCGCATCAGATGAGCTGTGCGCATTGACTGTTACATAAAGGTCGCACAACATGAGCAAAAGCTGCACAACACAACGGATCGATGACGAACAGCGTTGCCAATGCATTTCCTCATCAAGCTTTATCGATTTGTTGTTGCAGCCCTAGTTAGCTCCTCGCTGATGAGACTGTTGCTACTATAGTACTCTGTTTATAAACAGAGTTCAGTAAAGTAAAACTACAAAAATATGACTACCAAGAAACTGAAATGGTTGAAATTGCCTGACTGAACGAACACACTAAAGAAGGCAAAAGTGATCAGGAAACGCTTAATATCTTTGCAGGAACTCCGTTATAGTTTGAGTCCAGGCCATTTACCCTAATAGTTAATGACATATTACTTGTTCTCCTGCTAGTTAAATCCAAATGACCAGATGACCCTAGTAAGTAGCCTGGCCTGCCAGACTCGTCCTCTGTTTAGAGAGAGAGTGGTAACTCACAGGCAGAGAGGCACATGAGAGGCGGGACTAGGCTGCTCAAAAATGACCAATCACAAAAAAGACGGAAATCCCAACTGTACCGCACGACGTGGTAGTTTTCTAGTTGTAGTGAAAAAATAGCGGCTGGCAACGGTCCAAAACATTTTTTTTTAGAAGAAGAAATGCTTTTAGAGCATCTACTTGTGGTTTTAAAGACATCTGAGTCATTTAGAACAGAGGAACAAGCCGCAGCGAACTCCGCTTCAGACGCCATGTTTATGACAAACTCAGCATTATGGTGTGTGTGTGTGTGACGTACGCTACTCAGCGCTGATTGGCTCGGTTAGAATTCTCAGGGAGTGGGGTTATTTGAATAGGAGAGTTCCCAGACCCTTTCTCTGTGCAGAATTAAACAGAGGAGGAGTTTAGCAGGCCAGGCTACCTAGTAAGGCCTTCCAGAGCAACAACATGAACTACCTTCTGACCCACAAACTGGTTGTTTCATCCTCAATTCTGGTGACTCTGGTTCCTCACTGGAGCACATGTTGGAGGGCCATGTTGATGGATGGTTTACCAGAACACCTTTGGAGTACATCAGTAGTCTTCCTCCTTGCTAAACACCTCCCAAGCTAGGTGTGATGCATTGGGATGCTGTCAGAATAATCCCACGTGGACTAGAGATGCTCCGATCCAATCGTGTGATCGGAACATCCCTAGTATGGATGGTAGACTTGAAGTTTTCCTAAGACAATAACAATTTATTAAAAGATTCACTTTAATCTCTTTCTGGAGCAGAAAACCCAAAGGTTCCTTAAACTCAGGGTTGACGAAACTCAAACAGCTCACCAGCCAGCCTTCAACTCATCTCTGCCAGTCTATGAGATGATTTTGGTGTAAAGGCACTATCATTTAAGTGCTGGGGATTGTGTGTGTTTGTGTGTCATAATTTACTCCGACAAGCTGGTTTATGAAGCCTGATGGTGTCAATTTTATCTGGTCTAACACAAAGGGAAGATGCTGGGGCTCCATTCTCATCAACATGTCTGCTTTGTGAAACAGTAGCTAACTGTGTTCATGTAAACACACACACACACACACACACACACACACACACACACACACACACACACACACACACACACACACACACACACACACACACACACACACACACACACAAAGAGCATCACTTAGCACCCAGTTAAGAACCATTTGATGAAAACCTCCCATTTCCTCAGCACCTCTCACCACTGGCACTTCATTGTGCTTCATTAGATGCTAACGAGTAGCAGAGATGACAGAACGCTATCACACCAAATTACACAAATAAAGCAATAATCATCTCTCAGTGTGATGCCTCCATTCCACCATGTCCTGCCTGGCGGGAGGCAACGGTGCAGTCAAGTCTTCCACAAACACATAATGGATGGAATAATTTTCAAATAATGTGCGTATGTGAAAGCACATGAGAATGGAGGGAGGATGGAAAACAGAAGAAACAGGAGTAATGTCCACATGAAGATTTAAGGTCATGCTGAAACGTTTTTGACTAAAGATGACAGATGGTGCAACCGAAACAAGGCGGACAGAAAGGAGGAATAAAGAAGAATGAGATGAAAACGAGTTAACAGATGCCAAATAAGGAAACGGAACCTTTACAATGTCAAGCTGTGTGTGTGTGTGTGTGTGTGTGCGTGCGTGCGTGCGTGCGTGTGTGATCTACCTAGAGCTGTCACCTAGTGACTGTGGTCCCCTAGACTCACTCTGTTTGGAGCAAGTCGAGGACGGGATGCAATCAAACTTCCATCAGTTAAACGAAGACAAGACTGAAGTTATTGTCTCTGGAAATCAGAAGGATGGGATGGAGGGTACTGCTCAGCTTGGCTCCAGAGGAATAAAGACAAAGACCCAGGTTAGAAACCTTGGTGTTATACCTGATGTTGAGCTCCACTGGCCACATTAAGGATACAACTAGATCAGCGTTTTATCATCTGCATCAAATAACGAGACTCAGAGAAGACCTAGAGAAACTCATTCATGTGTTCATCTCCTGCAGGCTGGACTATTGCAATGGTCTTTTGACTGGTCTTTCCAAAAAGCTGTGAAGCACCTGCAGCTAATTCAGAATGCTGCTGAAGAACCAAGAGAACCGAGCACGTCACGCCTGTTATTAGATCCCTACACTGGTTACCAGAAAACTACAGAATCAATTCCAAAGTACATCTACTAGTTTAAAACTCACGCAATGACATGGGGCCAGAATACATGTCAGATCTCCTTCAGGTATATAGTCGTAGTAATAGTAGGAGTAGTAGTAGTAGTAGTAGTAGTAGTAGAAGCAGTATTAGTTATTTTAGTGATGGTACTAGTAGTAGTAACAGTAGTATTAGTAGTAGTTGTGGTGATGGTAGTAGTAGTAGTAGTAGTAGTAGTAGTAGCAAAAGTAGTAGTAGTAGAATTATCAGAAGTTGTGGGAATAGTAGTATTAGTAGTAGTAGTTGTGGTGGTGGTCTTAGTAGTAGTAGTAGTATTAGTAGTGGTAGTAGCAGCAGCAGCCATAGTAGTAGTACAATTAGTAGGACTTGTAGTACTAGTAGTATAAGTAGTGGTGGTATTGGTCTATTTTGAACTTTATGATGCAAAAATGGACAAAAACTGTGACGGAACCATGAAAAGGACATCAGTAAAGTTGCTTTGACCGTTAAGCACCAGAACGTTTGAAAACTGATGAAATTCTTGTGGAATTACAAATAATTGCACTACAACGACCCATTTAGGTTTCCAAAGCTTATTAAAACATTTTAGTGTCGCGTTAAAATGAAGTAAAGAGCAACAACATGTTTTACTCCTCGCTGAATGGATCCTTTTACCTCAATAGTATAAAAGTTTCATGGTCAAACCTTCCCAACAAATGGAACCTACTGATTGGAGAAGACGCTTTCTGGTTTCCTCCGTTGCAGTTAGTTGTTCTGTTGTGTGGTGGTGGGACGGGTTTATACGACTGTCCGGTGGCTCGGTACATAGCCTGGACCCAAAGCACTCGGTCCTGCTCGTCGTCGCTGGCAAACACGATCAGGTCCCCTTCCTTTACTGCATTAAAAAACACTCGACCGCCCTGCAGACCTACGGATGAGAAATAAGAGGGGCGGGGCTAAACCAATGCTGAATCAGTCAGGATAATAAAACATCATGATTGCTCTGCTCATGGTTGTGTGTTCCAACATAAAAGATTAGTAGTTTTACTCTAAAATATACAAAAAGTATATACTTTCAAATAGGGATGCAATGATTTCCAGCTCCAGGTATGTCAGGTTACCTGCTGATAAGGACTCTCTCACATGCTTAAATGAAGATTATTTTATATCACACATGTGCAGACCACTACTAGGTTAGTTATACAGACTCCACTCAGGATCACAG
Organism: Nothobranchius furzeri; assembly: GCF_043380555.1. Classification (NCBI taxonomy): domain Eukaryota; kingdom Metazoa; phylum Chordata; class Actinopteri; order Cyprinodontiformes; family Nothobranchiidae; genus Nothobranchius; species Nothobranchius furzeri. The sequence goes on from NC_091754.1 coordinate 41,301,815, forward strand.
AGCAGGGAGACAGTTCCTCCACCCAGCCTTTCCACTAGAAGCGTAACACAATAGATGTGTTTCTCCTGTGAGCTCCCTTCCCACTGAGAG